>NW_027473931.1:0-118674 GCF_050947335.1 Megachile rotundata
TTAATAATATGAATTAGATTGATAATAATAAGAGTAATAAGTATAGTATTTGTCGTTCTATCGATCATATAAGCATAATATGGCTAATAATATGAGTTAGATTTATAATAATAAGAGTAATAAGTATAGTAATTTTCGTTCTATCGATCATATAAGCATAATATGGCTAATAATATGAGTTAGATTGATAATAATAAGAGTAATAAGTATAGCAATTGTCGTTCTATCGATCATATCTGCATAATATGGTTAATAACATGAGTTAGATTGATAATAGTAAGAGTAATGTGTATAGTAAATGTCGTGCTATCGATCATATCTGCATAATATGGTTAATAATATGAGTTAGATTGATAATATTAAGAGTAATAGGTATAGCAAATGTCGTGCTATCGATCATATCTGCATAATATGGTTAATAACATGAGTTAGATTGATAATAGTAAGAGTAATGTGTATAGTAAATGTCGTGCTATCGATCATATCTGCATAATATGGTTAATAATATGAGTTAGATTGATAATATTAAGAGTAATAGGTATAGCAAATGTCGTGCTATCGATCATATCTGCATAATATGGTTAATAATATGAGTTAGATTGATAATAATAAGAGTAATAAGTATAGTAATTGTCGTTCTAACGATAATATAAGCATAATATGGTTAATAATATGAGTTAGATTGATAATACTCAGAGTCGTGAGTATAGTAATTCTCGTTCTATCGATCATATAAGCATAATATGGCTAATAATATGAGTTAGATTGATAATAATAAGAGTAATGAGTATAATAATTGTCGTTCTATCGATCATTTAAGCGTAATATGGCTAATAATATGAGTTAGATTGATGATAATAAGAGTAGTGAGTATAGTAATTCTCGTTCTATCGATCATAGGAGCATAATATGGCTAATAATATGAGTTAGATTGATAATAATAAGAGTAATGAGTATAGTAATTGTAGTTCTATCGATCATATCTGCATAATATGGTTAATAATATGAGTTAGATTGATAATACTAAGAGTAGTGAGTATAGTAATTGTAGTTCTATCGATCATTTAAGCATAATATGGCTAATAATATGAGTTGGATTGATAATAATAAAATTAATAAGTACAGTAATTGTCGTTCTATCGATAATATAAGCATAATATGGCTAATAATATGAGTTAGACTGATAATACTAAGAGTAGTGAGTGTAGTAATTCTCGTTCTATCAATCATAGAAGCATAATATGGCTAATAATATGAGGTAGATTGATAATAATAAGAGTAATGAGTATAGTAATTGTCGTTCTATCGATCATATCTGCATAATATGGTTAATAATATGAGTTAGATTGATAACAGTGAGTGTAATAAGTATAGTAATTGTCGTTCTATCGATCATATTAGCATAATAAGGTTAATAATATGAATTAGATTGATAATAATAAGAGTAATAAGTATAGTATTTGTCGTTCTATCGATCATATAAGCATAATATGGTTAATAATATGAGTTAGATTGATAATAGTAAGAGTAATGTGTATAGTAAATGTCGTGCTATCGATCATATCTGCATAATATGGTTAATAATATGAGCTAGATTGATAATAGTAAGAGTAATGTGTATAGTAAATGTCGTGCTATCGATCATATCTGCACAATATGGTTAATAATATGAGTTAGATTGATAACAGTGAGTGTAATAAGTATAGTAATTGTCGTTGTATCGATCATATTAGCATAATATGGTTAATAATATGAATTAGATTGATAATAATAAGAGTAATAAGTATAGTATTTGTCGTTCTATCGATCATATAAGCATAATATGGCTAATAATATGAGTTAGATTGATAATAATAAGAGGAATAAGTATAGTAATAGTCGTTCTATCGATCATATCTGCATAATATGGTTAATAATACGAGTTAGATTGATAATAGTGAGTGTTATAAGTATAGTAATTGTCGTTCTGTCGATCATATAAGCATAATATGGCTAATAATATGAGTTGGATTGATAATAATAAAATTAATAAGTACAGTAATTGTCGTTCTATCGATAATATAAGCATAATATGGCTAATAATATGAGTTAGATTGATAATACTAAGAGTAGTGAGTGTAGTAATTCTCGTTCTATCAATCATAGAAGCATAATATGGCTAATAATATGAGTTAGATTGATAATAATAAGAGTAATGAGTATAGTAATTGTCGTTCTATCGATCATATCTGCATAATATGGTTAATAATATGAGTTAGATTGATAACAGTGAGTGTAATAAGTATAGTAATTGTCGTTCTATCGATCATATTAGCATAATAAGGTTAATAATATGAATTAGATTGATAATAATAAGAGTAATAAGTATAGTAATTGTCGTTCTATCGATCATATCTGCATAATATGGTTAATAATATGAGTTAGATTGATAACAGTGAGTGTAATAAGTATAGTAATTGTCGTTCTGTCGATCATATAAGCATAATATGGCCAATAATATGAGTTATATTGATAATAATAAGAGTAATAAGTATAGTAATTGTCGTTCTGTCGATCATATAAGCATAATATGGCTAATAACATGGGTTAGATTGATAATGATAAGAGTAAAAAGTATAGTAATTGTCGTTCTATCGATCATATCTGCATAATATGGTTAATAATATGAGTTAGATTGATAATAGTGAGTGTAATAAGTAAAGTAGTTGTCGTTCTGTCTATCATATAAGCATAATATGGCTAATAATATGAGTTATATTGATAATAATAAGAGTAATAAGTATAGTAATTGTCGTTCTATCGATCATATAAGCATAATATGGTTAATAATATGAGTTAGAGTGATAATAGTGAGTGTAATAAGTATAGTGGTTGTCGTTCTGTCGATCATATAAGCATAATATGGCTAATAATACGAGTTAGATTGGTAATAATAAGAGTAAAAAGTATAGTAATTGTCGCTCTATCGATCATATAAGCATAATATGGCTAATAATATGGGTTGGATTGATAATAATAAGACTAATAAGTATAGTAATTGTCATTCTATCGATCATATAAGCATAATATGGCTAATAATATGAGTTAGATTGATAATAGTGAGTGTAATAAGTATAGTAATTGTCGTTCTGTCGATCATATAAGCATAATATGGCTAATAATATGAGTTAGATTGATAATAGTGAGTGTAATAAGTATAGTAATTGTAGTTCTATTGCTCATATAAGCATAATATGGTTAATAATATGAGTTACATTGATAATAATAAGAGTAATAAGTATAATAATTATCGTTCTACCGATCATACAAGCATAATGTGGCTAATAATATGAGTTAGATTGGTAATAATAAGAGTAATAAGTACAGTAATCTTCGTTCAATCGATCATATAAGCATAATATGGCTAATAATATGAGATAGATTGATAATAGTAAGAGTAATAAGTATAGTAATTGTCGTTCTATCGATCATATCTGCACAATATGGTTAATAATATGAGTTAGATTGATAACAGTAAGAGAAATAGTATAGTAATTGTCGTCCTATCGATCAAATCCACATAATATGGCCAATAATATGAGTTAGATTGATAATAATAAGGGTAATAATTATAGTAATTGTCGTTCTATCGATCATATAAGCATAATATGGCTAATAATATGAGTTAGATTGATAATAGTAAGATTAATAAGTATAGTAATTGTCGTTCTATCGATAATATAAGCAAAATATGGCTAATAATATGAGTTAGTTTGATAATAATAAGAGTAATGAGTATAGTAATTGTCGTCCTATCGATCATATCCACATAATATGGCCAATAATATGAGTTAGATTGATAATAATAAGGGTAATAAGTATAGTAATTGTCGTTCTATCGATCATATAAGCATAATATGGCTAATAATATGAGTTAGATTGATAATAATAAGAGTAATATGTATAGTAATTGTCGTTCTATCGATCATATAAGCATAATATGGCTAATAATATGAGTTAGATTGATAATAATAAGAGTAACAAGTATAGTAATTGTCGTTCTATCGATAATATAAGCATAATATGGCTAATAATATGAGTTAGATTGATAATAATAAGAGTAACAAGTATAGTAATTGTCGTTCAATCGATCATATAAGCCTAATAGGGCTAATAATATGAGTTATATTGGTAATAATAAGAGTAATAAGTACAGTAATCTTCGTTCAATCGATCATATAAGCATAATATGGCTAATAATAAGAGATAGATTGATAATAGTAAGAGTAACAAATATAGTAATGGTCGTTCAATCGATCATATAAGCATAATATGGCTAATAATATGAGTTAGATTGGTAATAATAATAGTAATAGGTGCAGTAATCCTCGTTCAATCGATCATATAAGCATAATATGGCTAATAATATGAGTTAGATTGATAATAATAACAGTAATAAGTATAGTAATTGTCGTTCAATCGATCATATAAGCATAATATGGCTAGTAATATGAGTTAGATTGATAATAATAAGAGTAATACGTATAGTAATTGTCGTTCTATCGATCATATAAGCATAATATGGCTAATAATATGAATTAGATTGATAATAATAAGAGTAACGAGTATAGTAATTGTCGCTCTATCGATCATATAAGCATAATATGGCTAATAATATGAGTTAGATTGATAATAATAACAGTAATAAGTCTAGTAATTGTCGTTCAATCGATCATATCTGCATTATATGGTTAATAATATGAGTTATATTGAAAATAATAAGAGTAATGGGTATAGTAATTGTCGTCCTATCGATCATATCCACATAACATGGCCAATAATATGAGTTAGATTGATAATAATAAGGGTAACAAGTATAGTAATTGTCGCTCTATCGATCATATAAGCATAATATGGATAATAATATGAGTTAGATTGATAATAGTAAGAGTAATAAGTATAGTAATTGTCGTTCTATCGATAACATAAGCAAAATATGGCTAATAATATGAGTTAGATTGATAATAGTAAGAGTAATAAGTATAGTAATTGTGGTTCTATCGATCATGTCTGCATAATATGGTTAATAATATGAGTTAGATTGATAATAATAAGAGTAATGAGTATAGTAATTGTCGTCCTATCGATCATATCCACATAATATGGCCAATAATATGAGTTAGATTGATAATAATGAGAGAAACAGGTATAGTAATTGTCGTTCTATTGATAATATAAGCATAATATGGTTAATAATATGAGTTAGATTGATAATAAGAAGAGTAATGAGTATAGTAATTGTCGTCCTATCGATCATATCCATATAATATGGCCAATAATATAAGTTAGATTGATAATAATAAGAGTAATATGTATAGTAATTGTCGTTCTATCGATCATATAAGCATAACATGGCTAATAATATGAGTTAGATTAATAATAATAAGAGTAACAAGTATAGTAATTGTCGTTCTATCGATCATATAAGCATAATATGGTTAATAATATGAGTTAGATTGATAATAATAAGAGTAACAAGTATAGTAATTGTCGTTCTATCGATAATATAAGCATAATATGGCTAATAATATGAGTTAGATTGATAATAATAAGAGTAACAAGTATAGTAATTGTCGTTCAATCGATCATATAAGCATAATATGGCTAATAATATGAGTTATATTAATAATAATAAGCGTAATAAGTATAGTAATTGTCGTTCTATCGATCATATAAGCATAATATGGCTAATAATATGAGTTAGATTGATAATAATAACAGTAATGAGTATAGTAATTGTCGTTCTATCGATAATATAAGCAAAATATGGCTAATAATATGAGTTAGATTGATAATAATAAGAGCAATGAGTATAGTAATTGTCGTCCTATCGATCATATCCACATAATATGGCCAATAATATGAGTTATATTGGTAATAATAAGAGTAATAAGTACAGTAATCTTCGTTCAATCGATCATATAAGCATAATATGGCTAATAATATGAGATAGATTGATAATAGTAAGAGTAATATGTATAGTAATTGTCGTTCTATCGATCATATCTGCACAATATGGTTAATAATATGAGTTAGATTGATAATAGTAAGAGAAATAGTATAGTAATTGTCGTCCTATCGATCAAATCCACATAATATGGCCAATAATATGAGTTAGATTGATAATAATAAGGGTAATAATTATAGTAATTGTCGTTCTATCGATCATATAAGCATAATATGGCTAATAATATGAGTTAGATTGATAATAGTAAGATTAATAAGTATAGTAATTGTCGTTCTATCGATAATATAAGCAAAATATGGCTAATAATATGAGTTAGATTGATAATAATAAGAGTAATGAGTATAGTAATTGTCGTCCTATCGATCATATCCACATAATATGGCCAATAATATGAGTTAGATTGATAATAATAAGGGTAATAAGTATAGTAATTGTCGTTCTATCGATCATATAAGCATAATATGGCTAATAATATGAGTTAGATTGATGATAATAAGAGTAATATGTATAGTAATTGTCGTTCTATCGATCATATAAGCATAATATGGCCAATCATATGAGTTAGATTGATAATAATAAGGGTAATAAGTATAGTAATTGTCGTCCTATCGATCACATATGCATAATATGGCTAATAATATGAGTTATATTGATAATAATAAGAGTAGTGAGTATAGTAATTGTCGTTCTATAGATCATATAAGCATAACATGGCTAATAATATAAGTTAGATTGATAATAATAAGAGTAAAATGTATAGTAATTGTCGTTCTATCGATCATATAAGCATAATATGGCTAATATTATGAGCTAGATTGATAATAATAAGAGTAATAAGTATAGTAATTGTCGTTCTATCGATCATGTCTGCATAATATGGTTAATAATATGAGTTAGATTGATAATAATAAGGGTAATAAGTATAGTAATTGTCGTTCTATCGATCATACAAGCATAATATGGCTAATAATATGAGTTAGATTGATAATAATAAGAGTAATATGTATAGTAATTGTCGTTCTATCGATCATATAAGCATAACATGGCTAATAATATGAGTTAGATTGATAATAATGAGAGTAATGTGTATAGTAATTGTTGTTCTAACGATCATATAAGCATAATATGGCTAATAATATGAGTTAGATTGATAATAATAAGAGTAATAAGTATAGTAATTGTCGTCCTATCGATCACATATGCATAATATGGCTAATAATATGAGTTATATTGATAATAATAAGAGTAGTGAGTATAGTAATTGTCGTTCTATAGATCATATAAGCATAACATGGCTAATAATATAAGTTAGATTGATAATAATAAGAGTAAAATGTATAGTAATTGTCGTTCTATCGATCATATAAGCATAATATGGCTAATATTATGAGTTAGATTGATAATAATAAGAGTAATAAGTATAGTAATTGTCGTTCTATCGATCATATCTTCATAATATGGTTAATAATATGAGTTAGATTGATGACATTGAGTGTAATAAGTATAGTAATTGTCGTTCTGTCGATCATATAAGCATAATATGGCTAATAATATGAGTTATATTGATAATAATAAGAGTAATAAGTATAGTAATTGTCGTTCCACCGATCATATAAGCATAATATGGCTAATAATATGAGTTAGATTGGTAATAATAAGAGTAAAAAGTATAGTAATTGTCGCTCTATCGATCATATAAGCATAATATGGCTAATAATATGGGTTGGATTGATAATAATAAGACTAATAAGTATAGTAATTGTCGTTCTATCGATCATATAAGCATAATATGGCTAATAATATGAGTTAGATTGATAATAGTGAGTGTAATAAGTATAGTAATTGTCGTTCTGTCGATCATATAAGCATAATATGGCTAATAATATGAGTTAGATTGATAATAGTGAGTGTAATAAGTATAGTAATTGTAGTTCTATTGCTCATATAAGCATAATATGGGTAATAATATGAGTTACATTGATAATAATAAGAGTAATAAGTATAATAATTATCGTTCTACCGATCATACAAGCATAATGTGGCTAATAATATGAGATAGATTGATAATAATAAGAGTAATAAGTAGAATAATTATCGTTCTAACGATCATATAAGCATAATATGGCAAATAATATGTGTTAGATTGATAATAGTGAGTGTAATAAGTATAGTAATTGTCGTTCGGTCGATCATATAAGCATAATATGGCTAATAATATGAGTTAGATTTATAATAGTGAGTGGAATAAGTATAGTAATTGTAGTTCTATTGCTCATATAAGCATAATATGGCTAATAATATGAGTTAGATTGATAATAATAAGAGTAACAAGTATAGTAATTGTCGTTCAACCGATCATATAAGCATAATATGGCTAATAATATGAGTTAGATTGGTAATAATAAGAGTAATAAGTACAGTAATCTTCGTGCAATCGATCATATAAGCATAATATGGCTAATAATATGAGTTAGATTGATAATAATAAGAGTAATATGTATAGTAATTGTCGTTCTATCGATCATATAAGCATAATATGGCTAATAATATGAGTTAGATTGATAATAATAAGAGTAACAAGTATAGTAATTGTCGTTCTATCGATAACATAAGCATAATATGGCTAATAATATGAGTTAGATTGATAATAATAAGAGTAACAAGTATAGTAATTGTCGTTCAATCGATCATATAAGCCTAATATGGCTAATAATATGAGTTAGATTGGTAATAATAAGAGTAATAAGTACAGTAATCTTCGTTCAATCGATCATATAAGCATAACATGGCTAATAATATGAGTTAGATTAATAATAATAAGAGTAACAAGTATAGTAATTGTCGTTCTATCGATCATATAAGCATAATATGGTTAATAATATGAGTTAGATTGATAATAATAAGAGTAACAAGTATAGTAATTGTCGTTCTATCGATAATATAAGCATAATATGGCTAATAATATGAGTTAGATTGATAATAATAAGAGTAACAAGTATAGTAATTGTCGTTCAATCGATCATATAAGCATAATATGGCTAATAATATGAGTTATATTAATAATAATAAGCGTAATAAGTATAGTAATTGTCGTTCTATCGATCATATAAGCATAATATGGCTAATAATATGAGTTAGATTGATAATAATAACAGTAATGAGTATAGTAATTGTCGTTCTATCGATAATATAAGCAAAATATGGCTAATAATATGAGTTAGACTGATAATAATAAGAGCAATGAGTATAGTAATTGTCGTCCTATCGATCATATCCACATAATATGGCCAATAATATGAGTTAGATTGATAATAATAAGGGTAATAAGTATAGTAATTGTCGTTCTATCGATCATATAAGCATAATATGGCTAATAATATGAGTTAGATTGATAATAATAAGAGTAATATGTATAGTAATTGTCGTTCTATCGATCATATAAGCATAATATGGCTAATAATATGAGTTAGATTGATAATAATAAGAGTAACAAGTATAGTAATTGTCGTTCTATCGATAATATAAGCATAATATGGCTAATAATATGAGTTAGATTGATAATAATAAGAGTAACAAGTATAGTAATTGTCGTTCAATCGATCATATAAGCCTAATATGGCTAATAATATGAGTTATATTGGTAATAATAAGAGTAATAAGTACAGTAATCTTCGTTCAATCGATCATATAAGCATAATATGGCTAATAATATGAGATAGATTGATAATAGTAAGAGTAATATGTATAGTAATTGTCGTTCTATCGATCATATCTGCACAATATGGTTAATAATATGAGTTAGATTGATAATAGTAAGAGAAATAGTATAGTAATTGTCGTCCTATCGATCAAATCCACATAATATGGCCAATAATATGAGTTAGATTGATAATAATAAGGGTAATAATTATAGTAATTGTCGTTCTATCGATCATATAAGCATAATATGGCTAATAATATGAGTTAGATTGATAATAGTAAGATTAATAAGTATAGTAATTGTCGTTCTATCGATAATATAAGCAAAATATGGCTAATAATATGAGTTAGATTGATAATAATAAGAGTAATGAGTATAGTAATTGTCGTCCTATCGATCATATCCACATAATATGGCCAATAATATGAGTTAGATTGATAATAATAAGGGTAATAAGTATAGTAATTGTCGTTCTATCGATCATATAAGCATAATATGGCTAATAATATGAGTTAGATTGATGATAATAAGAGTAATATGTATAGTAATTGTCGTTCTATCGATCATATAAGCATAATATGGCTAATAATATGAGTTAGATTGATAATAATAAGAGTAACAAGTATAGTAATTGTCGTTCAATCGATCATATAAGCCTAATATGGCTAATAATATGAGTTATATTGGTAATAATAAGAGTAATAAGTACAGTAATCTTCGTTCAATCGATCATATAAGCATAATATGGCTAATAATATGAGATAGATTGATAATAGTAAGAGTAGCAAATATAGTAATTGTCGTTCAATCGATCATATCTGCATTATATGGTTAATAATATGAGTTATATTGAAAATAATAAGAGTAATGGGTATAGTAATTGTCGTCCTATCGATCATATCCACATAACATGGCCAATAATATGAGTTAGATTGATAATAATAAGGGTAATAAGTATAGTAATTGTCGCTCTATCGATCATATAAGCATAATATGGATAATAATATGAGTTAGATTGATAATAGTAAGAGTAATAAGTATAGTAATTGTCGTTCTATCGATAACATAAGCAAAATATGGCTAATAATATGAGTTAGATTGATAATAGTAAGAGTAATAAGTATAGTAATTGTGGTTCTATCGATCATGTCTGCATAATATGGTTAATAATATGAGTTAGATTGATAATAATAAGAGTAATGAGTATAGTAATTGTCGTCCTATCGATCATATCCACATAATATGGCCAATAATATGAGTTAGATCGATAATAATGAGAGAAACAGGTATAGTAATTGTCGTTCTATCGATAACATAAGCATAATATGGTTAATAATATGAGTTAGATTGATAATAAGAAGAGTAATGAGTATAGTAATTGTCGTCCTATCGATCATATCCATATAATATGGCCAATAATATAAGTTAGATTGATAATAATAAGAGTAATATGTATAGTAATTGTCGTTCTATCGATCATATAAGCATAACATGGCTAATAATATGAGTTAGATTAATAATAATAAGAGTAACAAGTATAGTAATTGTCGTTCTATCGATCATATAAGCATAATATGGTTAATAATATGAGTTAGATTGATAATAATAAGAGTAACAAGTATAGTAATTGTCGTTCTATCGATAATATAAGCATAATATGGCTAATAATATGAGTTAGATTGATAATAATGAGAGTAACAAGTATAGTAATTGTCGTTCTATCGATCATACAAGCATAATATGGCTAATAATATGAGTTAGATTGATAATAATAAGAGTAATATGTATAGTAATTGTCGTTCTATCGATCATATAAGCATAACATGGCTAATAATATGAGTTAGATTGATAATAATGAGAGTAATGTGTATAGTAATTGTTGTTCTAACGATCATATAAGCATAATATGGCTAATAATATGAGTTAGATTGATAATAATAAGAGTAACAAGTATAGTAATTGTCGTTCAATCGATCATATAAGCATAATATGGCTCATAATATGAGTTAGATTGGTAATAATAAGAGTAATAAGTACAGTAATCTTCGTTCAATCGATCATATAAGCATAATATGGCTAATAATATGAGTTAGATTGATAATAGTAAGAGTAATAAGTATAGTAATTGTCGTTCTATCGATAATATAAGCAAAATATGGCTAATAATATGAGTTAGATTGATAATAATAAGAGTAATATGTATAGTAATTGTCGTTCTATCGATCATATAAGCATAATATGGCTAATAATATGAGTTAGATTGATAATAATAAGAGTAACAAGTATAGTAATTGTCGTTCTATCGATAATATAAGCATAATATGGCTAATAATATGAGTTAGATTGATAATAATAAGAGTAATGAGTATAGTAATTGTCTTCCTATCGATCATATCCACATAATATGGCCAATCATATGAGTTAGATTGATAATAATAAGGGTAATAAGTATAGTAATTGTCGTCCTATCGATCACATATGCATAATATGGCTAATAATATGAGTTATATTGATAATAATAAGAGTAGTGAGTATAGTAATTGTCGTTCTATAGATCATATAAGCATAACATGGCTAATAATATAAGTTAGATTGATAATAATAAGAGTAAAATGTATAGTAATTGTCGTTCTATCGATCATATAAGCATAATATGGCTAATATTATGAGCTAGATTGATAATAATAAGAGTAATAAGTATAGTAATTGTCGTTCTATCGATCATATCTGCATAATATGGTTAATAATATGAGTTAGATTGATAATAATAAGGGTAATAAGTATAGTAATTGTCGTTCTATCGATCATACAAGCATAATATGGCTAATAATATGAGTTAGATTGATAATAATAAGAGTAATATGTATAGTAATTGTCGTTCTATCGATCATATAAGCATAACATGGCTAATAATATGAGTTAGATTGATAATAATGAGAGTAATGTGTATAGTAATTGTTGTTCTAACGATCATATAAGCATAATATGGCTAATAATATGAGTTATATTGATAATAATAAGAGTAATAAGTATAGTAATTGTCGTTCCACCGATCATATAAGCATAATATGGCTAATAATATGAGTTAGATTGGTAATAATAAGAGTAAAAAGTATAGTAATTGTCGCTCTATCGATCATATAAGCATAATATGGCTAATAATATGGGTTGGATTGATAATAATAAGACTAATAAGTATAGTAATTGTCGTTCTATCGATCATATAAGCATAATATGGCTAATAATATGAGTTAGATTGATAATAGTGAGTGTAATAAGTATAGTAATTGTCGTTCTGTCGATCATATAAGCATAATATGGCTAATAATATGAGTTAGATTGATAATAGTGAGTGTAATAAGTATAGTAATTGTAGTTCTATTGCTCATATAAGCATAATATGGGTAATAATATGAGTTACATTGATAATAATAAGAGTAATAAGTATAATAATTATCGTTCTACCGATCATACAAGCATAATGTGGCTAATAATATGAGATAGATTGATAATAATAAGAGTAATAAGTAGAATAATTATCGTTCTAACGATCATATAAGCATAATATGGCAAATAATATGTGTTAGATTGATAATAGTGAGTGTAATAAGTATAGTAATTGTCGTTCGGTCGATCATATAAGCATAATATGGCTAATAATATGAGTTAGATTTATAATAGTGAGTGGAATAAGTATAGTAATTGTAGTTCTATTGCTCATATAAGCATAATATGGCTAATAATATGAGTTAGATTGATAATAATAAGAGTAACAAGTATAGTAATTGTCGTTCAACCGATCATATAAGCATAATATGGCTAATAATATGAGTTAGATTGGTAATAATAAGAGTAATAAGTACAGTAATCTTCGTGCAATCGATCATATAAGCATAATATGGCTAATAATATGAGTTAGATTGATAATAATAAGAGTAATATGTATAGTAATTGTCGTTCTATCGATCATATAAGCATAATATGGCTAATAATATGAGTTAGATTGATAATAATAAGAGTAACAAGTATAGTAATTGTCGTTCTATCGATAACATAAGCATAATATGGCTAATAATATGAGTTAGATTGATAATAATAAGAGTAACAAGTATAGTAATTGTCGTTCAATCGATCATATAAGCCTAATATGGCTAATAATATGAGTTAGATTGGTAATAATAAGAGTAATAAGTACAGTAATCTTCGTTCAATCGATCATATAAGCATAACATGGCTAATAATATGAGTTAGATTAATAATAATAAGAGTAACAAGTATAGTAATTGTCGTTCTATCGATCATATAAGCATAATATGGTTAATAATATGAGTTAGATTGATAATAATAAGAGTAACAAGTATAGTAATTGTCGTTCTATCGATAATATAAGCATAATATGGCTAATAATATGAGTTAGATTGATAATAATAAGAGTAACAAGTATAGTAATTGTCGTTCAATCGATCATATAAGCATAATATGGCTAATAATATGAGTTATATTAATAATAATAAGCGTAATAAGTATAGTAATTGTCGTTCTATCGATCATATAAGCATAATATGGCTAATAATATGAGTTAGATTGATAATAATAACAGTAATGAGTATAGTAATTGTCGTTCTATCGATAATATAAGCAAAATATGGCTAATAATATGAGTTAGACTGATAATAATAAGAGCAATGAGTATAGTAATTGTCGTCCTATCGATCATATCCACATAATATGGCCAATAATATGAGTTAGATTGATAATAATAAGGGTAACAAGTATAGTAATTGTCGTTCAATCGATCATATAAGCATAATATGGCTAATAATATGAGTTAGATTGGTAATAATAAGAGTAATAAGTACAGTAATCTTCGTTCAATCGATCATATAAGCATAATATGGCTCATAATATGAGTTAGATTGATAATAGTAAGAGTAATAAGTATAGTAATTGTCGTTCTATCGATAATATAAGCAAAATATGGCTAATAATTTGAGTTAGATTGATAATAATAAGAGTAATATGTATAGTAATTGTCGTTCTATCGATCATATAAGCATAATATGGCTAATAATATGAGTTAGATTGATAATAATAAGAGTAACAAGTATAGTAATTGTCGTTCTATCGATAATATAAGCATAATATGGCTAATAATATGAGTTAGATTGATAATAATAAGAGTAATGAGTATAGTAATTGTCTTCCTATCGATCATATCCACATAATATGGCCAATCATATGAGTTAGATTGATAATAATAAGGGTAATAAGTATAGTAATTGTCGTTCTATCGATCATATAAGCATAATATGGCTAATAATATGAGTTAGATTGATAATAATAAGAGTAATATGTATAGTAATTGTCGTTCTTTCGATCATATAAGCATAATATGGCTAATAATATGAGTTAGATTGATAATAATAAGAGTAACAAGTATAGTAATTGTCGTTCTATCGATAATATAAGCATAATATGGCTAATAATATGAGTTAGATTGATAATAATAAGAGTAACAAGTATAGTAATTGTCGTTCAATCGATCATATAAGCCTAATATGGCTAATAATATGAGTTAGATTGCTAATAATAAGAGTAATAAGTACAGTAATCTTCGTTCAATCGATCATATAAGCATAATCCGGCTAATAATATGAGTTAGATTGATAATAATAAGAGTAATGAGTATAGTAATTGTCGTCCTATCGATCATATCCACATAATATGGCCAATAATATGAGTTAGATTGATAATAATAAGGGTAATAAGTATAGTAATTGTCGTTCTATCGATCATACAAGCATAATATGGCTAATAATATGAGTTAGATTGATAATAATAAGAGTAATATGTATAGTAATTGTCGTTCTATCGATCATATAAGCATAACATGGCTAATAATATGAGTTAGATTGATAATAATGAGAGTAATGTGTATAGTAATTGTTGTTCTATCGATCATATAAGCATAATATGGCTAATAATATGAGTTAGATTGATAATAATAAGAGTAATAAGTATAGTAATTGTCGTCCTATCGATCACATATGCATAATATGGCTAATAATATGAGTTATATTGATAATAATAAGAGTAGTGAGTATAGTAATTGTCGTTCTATAGATCATATAAGCATAACATGGCTAATAATATAAGTTAGATTGATAATAATAAGAGTAAAATGTATAGTAATTGTCGTTCTATCGATCATATAAGCATAATATGGCTAATATTATGAGCTAGATTGATAATAATAAGAGTAATAAGTATAGTAATTGTCGTTCTATCGATCATATCTGCATAATATGGTTAATAATATGAGTTAGATTGATAATAATAAGGGTAATAAGTATAGTAATTGTCGTTCTATCGATCATACAAGCATAATATGGCTAATAATATGAGTTAGATTGATAATAATAAGAGTAATATGTATAGTAATTGTCGTTCTATCGATCATATAAGCATAACATGGCTAATAATATGAGTTAGATTGATAATAATGAGAGTAATGTGTATAGTAATTGTTGTTCTAACGATCATATAAGCATAATATGGCTAATAATATGAGTTAGATTGATAATAATAAGAGTAATAAGTATAGTAATTGTCGTCCTATCGATCACATATGCATAATATGGCTAATAATATGAGTTATATTGATAATAATAAGAGTAGTGAGTATAGTAATTGTCGTTCTATAGATCATATAAGCATAACATGGCTAATAATATAAGTTAGATTGATAATAATAAGAGTAAAATGTATAGTAATTGTCGTTCTATCGATCATATAAGCATAATATGGCTAATATTATGAGTTAGATTGATAATAATAAGAGTAATAAGTATAGTAATTGTCGTTCTATCGATCATATCTGCATAATATGGTTAATAATATGAGTTAGATTGATGACATTGAGTGTAATAAGTATAGTAATTGTCGTTCTGTCGATCATATAAGCATAATATGGCTAATAATATGAGTTATATTGATAATAATAAGAGTAATAAGTATAGTAATTGTCGTTCCACCGATCATATAAGCATAATATGGCTAATAATATGAGTTAGATTGGTAATAATAAGAGTAAAAAGTATAGTAATTGTCGCTCTATCGATCATATAAGCATAATATGGCTAATAATATGGGTTGGATTGATAATAATAAGACTAATAAGTATAGTAATTGTCGTTCTATCGATCATATAAGCATAATATGGCTAATAATATGAGTTAGATTGATAATAGTGAGTGTAATAAGTATAGTAATTGTCGTTCTGTCGATCATATAAGCATAATATGGCTAATAATATGAGTTAGATTGATAATAGTGAGTGTAATAAGTATAGTAATTGTAGTTCTATTGCTCATATAAGCATAATATGGTTAATAATATGAGTTACATTGATAATAATAAGAGTAATAAGTATAATAATTATCGTTCTACCGATCATACAAGCATAATGTGGCTAATAATATGAGATAGATTGATAATAATAAGAGTAATAAGTAGAATAATTATCGTTCTAACGATCATATAAGCATAATATGGCAAATAATATGTGTTAGATTGATAATAGTGAGTGTAATAAGTATAGTAATTGTCGTTCTGTCGATCATATAAGCATAATATGGCTAATAATATGAGTTAGATTTATAATAGTGAGTGTAATAAGTATAGTAATTGTAGTTCTATTGCTCATATAAGCATAATATGGCTAATAATATGAGTTAGATTGATAATAATAAGAGTAACAAGTATAGTAATTGTCGTTCAACCGATCATATAAGCATAATATGGCTAATAATATGAGTTAGATTGGTAATAATAAGAGTAATAAGTACAGTAATCTTCGTTCAATCGATCATATAAGCATAATATGGCTAATAATATGAGTTAGATTGATAATAATAAGAGTAATATGTATAGTAATTGTCGTTCTATCGATCATATAAGCATAATATGGCTAATAATATGAGTTAGATTGATAATAATAAGAGTAACAAGTATAGTAATTGTCGTTCTATCGATAATATAAGCATAATATGGCTAATAATATGAGTTAGATTGATAATAATAAGAGTAACAAGTATAGTAATTGTCGTTCAATCGATCATATAAGCCTAATATGGCTAATAATATGAGTTAGATTGGTAATAATAAGAGTAATAAGTACAGTAATCTTCGTTCAATCGATCATATAAGCATAATCCGGCTAATAATATGAGTTAGATTGATAATAATAAGAGTAATGAGTATAGTAATTGTCGTCCTATCGATCATATCGACATAATATGGCCAATAATATGAGTTATATTGATAATAATAAGAGTAATGAGTATAGTAATTGTCGTCCTATCGATCATATCCACATAATATGGCCAATAATATGAGTTAGATTGATAATAATAAGGGTAATAAGTATAGTAATTGTCGTTCTATCGATCATATAAGCATAATATGGCTAATAATATGAGTTAGATTGATAATAATAAGAGTAATATGTATAGTAATTGTCGTTCTATCGATCATATAAGCATAACATGGCTAATAATATGAGTTAGATTGATAATAATGAGAGTAATGTGTATAGTAATTGTTGCTCTATCGATCATATAAGCATAATATGGCTAATAATATGAGTTAGATTGATAATAATAAGAGTAATAAGTATAGTAATTGTCGTCCTATCGATCACATAAGCATAATATGGCTAATAATATGAGTTATATTGATAATAATAAGAGTAGTGAGTATAGTAATTGTCGTTCTATAGATCATATAAGCATAACATGGCTAATAATATGAGTTAGATTGATAACAGTGAGTGTAACAAGAATAGTAATTTTCGTTCTGTCGATCATATAAGCATAATATGGCCAATAATATGAGTTATATTGATAATAATAAGAGTAATGAGTATAGTAATTGTCGTCCTATCGATCATATCCACATAATATGGCCAATAATATGAGTTAGATTGATAATAATAAGGGTAATAAGTATAGTAATTGTCGTTCTATCGATCATATAAGCATAATATGGCTAATAATATGAGTTAGATTGATAATAATAAGAGTAATATGTATAGTAATTGTCGTTCTATCGATCATATAAGCATAACATGGCTAATAATATGAGTTAGATTGATAATAATGAGAGTAATGTGTATAGTAATTGTTGCTCTATCGATCATATAAGCATAATATGGCTAATAATATGAGTTAGATTGATAATAATAAGAGTAATAAGTATAGTAATTGTCGTCCTATCGATCACATAAGCATAATATGGCTAATAATATGAGTTATATTGATAATAATAAGAGTAGTGAGTATAGTAATTGTCGTTCTATAGATCATATAAGCATAACATGGCTAATAATATGAGTTAGATTGATAATAATAAGAGCAAAATGTATAGTAATTGTCTTTCTATCGATCATATAAGCATAATATGGCTAATATTATGAGTTAGATTGATAATAATAAGACTAATAAGTATAGTAATTGTCGTTCGGTCGATCATATAAGCATAATATGGCTAATAATATGAGTTAGATTTATAATAGTGAGTGGAATAAGTATAGTAATTGTAGTTCTATTGCTCATATAAGCATAATATGGCTAATAATATGAGTTAGATTGATAATAATAAGAGTAACAAGTATAGTAATTGTCGTTCAACCGATCATATAAGCATAATATGGCTAATAATATGAGTTAGATTGGTAATAATAAGAGTAATAAGTACAGTAATCTTCGTGCAATCGATCATATAAGCATAATATGGCTAATAATATGAGTTAGATTGATAATAATAAGAGTAATATGTATAGTAATTGTCGTTCTATCGATCATATAAGCATAATATGGCTAATAATATGAGTTAGATTGATAATAATAAGAGTAACAAGTATAGTAATTGTCGTTCTATCGATAACATAAGCATAATATGGCTAATAATATGAGTTAGATTGATAATAATAAGAGTAACAAGTATAGTAATTGTCGTTCAATCGATCATATAAGCCTAATATGGCTAATAATATGAGTTAGATTGGTAATAATAAGAGTAATAAGTACAGTAATCTTCGTTCAATCGATCATATAAGCATAACATGGCTAATAATATGAGTTAGATTAATAATAATAAGAGTAACAAGTATAGTAATTGTCGTTCTATCGATCATATAAGCATAATATGGTTAATAATATGAGTTAGATTGATAATAATAAGAGTAACAAGTATAGTAATTGTCGTTCTATCGATAATATAAGCATAATATGGCTAATAATATGAGTTAGATTGATAATAATAAGAGTAACAAGTATAGTAATTGTCGTTCAATCGATCATATAAGCATAATATGGCTAATAATATGAGTTATATTAATAATAATAAGCGTAATAAGTATAGTAATTGTCGTTCTATCGATCATATAAGCATAATATGGCTAATAATATGAGTTAGATTGATAATAATAACAGTAATGAGTATAGTAATTGTCGTTCTATCGATAATATAAGCAAAATATGGCTAATAATATGAGTTAGACTGATAATAATAAGAGCAATGAGTATAGTAATTGTCGTCCTATCGATCATATCCACATAATATGGCCAATAATATGAGTTAGATTGATAATAATAAGGGTAACAAGTATAGTAATTGTCGTTCAATCGATCATATAAGCATAATATGGCTAATAATATGAGTTAGATTGGTAATAATAAGAGTAATAAGTACAGTAATCTTCGTTCAATCGATCATATAAGCATAATATGGCTCATAATATGAGTTAGATTGATAATAGTAAGAGTAATAAGTATAGTAATTGTCGTTCTATCGATAATATAAGCAAAATATGGCTAATAATTTGAGTTAGATTGATAATAATAAGAGTAATATGTATAGTAATTGTCGTTCTATCGATCATATAAGCATAATATGGCTAATAATATGAGTTAGATTGATAATAATAAGAGTAACAAGTATAGTAATTGTCGTTCTATCGATAATATAAGCATAATATGGCTAATAATATGAGTTAGATTGATAATAATAAGAGTAATGAGTATAGTAATTGTCTTCCTATCGATCATATCCACATAATATGGCCAATCATATGAGTTAGATTGATAATAATAAGGGTAATAAGTATAGTAATTGTCGTTCTATCGATCATATAAGCATAATATGGCTAATAATATGAGTTAGATTGATAATAATAAGAGTAATATGTATAGTAATTGTCGTTCTTTCGATCATATAAGCATAATATGGCTAATAATATGAGTTAGATTGATAATAATAAGAGTAACAAGTATAGTAATTGTCGTTCTATCGATAATATAAGCATAATATGGCTAATAATATGAGTTAGATTGATAATAATAAGAGTAACAAGTATAGTAATTGTCGTTCAATCGATCATATAAGCCTAATATGGCTAATAATATGAGTTAGATTGCTAATAATAAGAGTAATAAGTACAGTAATCTTCGTTCAATCGATCATATAAGCATAATCCGGCTA
This sequence comes from Megachile rotundata, assembly GCF_050947335.1. NCBI lineage: Eukaryota > Metazoa > Arthropoda > Insecta > Hymenoptera > Megachilidae > Megachile > Megachile rotundata. Next base: position 21,249 of record NW_027473931.1, read on the forward strand.
ATAATATGAGTTAGATTGATAATAATAAGAGTAATGAGTATAGTAATTGTCGTCCTATCGATCATATCCACATAATATGGCCAATAATATGAGTTAGATTGATAATAATAAGGGTAATAAGTATAGTAATTGTCGTTCTATCGATCATACAAGCATAATATGGCTAATAATATGAGTTAGATTGATAATAATAAGAGTAATATGTATAGTAATTGTCGTTCTATCGATCATATAAGCATAACATGGCTAATAATATGAGTTAGATTGATAATAATGAGAGTAATGTGTATAGTAATTGTTGTTCTATCGATCATATAAGCATAATATGGCTAATAATATGAGTTAGATTGATAATAATAAGAGTAATAAGTATAGTAATTGTCGTCCTATCGATCACATATGCATAATATGGCTAATAATATGAGTTATATTGATAATAATAAGAGTAGTGAGTATAGTAATTGTCGTTCTATAGATCATATAAGCATAACATGGCTAATAATATAAGTTAGATTGATAATAATAAGAGTAAAATGTATAGTAATTGTCGTTCTATCGATCATATAAGCACAATATGGCTAATATTATGAGCTAGATTGATAATAATAAGAGTAATAAGTATAGTAATTGTCGTTCTATCGATCATATCTGCATAATATGGTTAATAATATGAGTTAGATTGATAATAATAAGGGTAATAAGTATAGTAATTGTCGTTCTATCGATCATACAAGCATAATATGGCTAATAATATGAGTTAGATTGATAATAATAAGAGTAATATGTATAGTAATTGTCGTTCTATCGATCATATAAGCATAACATGGCTAATAATATGAGTTAGATTGATAATAATGAGAGTAATGTGTATAGTAATTGTTGTTCTAACGATCATATAAGCATAATATGGCTAATAATATGAGTTAGATTGATAATAATAAGAGTAATAAGTATAGTAATTGTCGTCCTATCGATCACATATGCATAATATGGCTAATAATATGAGTTATATTGATAATAATAAGAGTAGTGAGTATAGTAATTGTCGTTCTATAGATCATATAAGCATAACATGGCTAATAATATAAGTTAGATTGATAATAATAAGAGTAAAATGTATAGTAATTGTCGTTCTATCGATCATATAAGCATAATATGGCTAATATTATGAGTTAGATTGATAATAATAAGAGTAATAAGTATAGTAATTGTCGTTCTATCGATCATATCTGCATAATATGGTTAATAATATGAGTTAGATTGATGACATTGAGTGTAATAAGTATAGTAATTGTCGTTCTGTCGATCATATAAGCATAATATGGCTAATAATATGAGTTATATTGATAATAATAAGAGTAATAAGTATAGTAATTGTCGTTCCACCGATCATATAAGCATAATATGGCTAATAATATGAGTTAGATTGGTAATAATAAGAGTAAAAAGTATAGTAATTGTCGCTCTATCGATCATATAAGCATAATATGGCTAATAATATGGGTTGGATTGATAATAATAAGACTAATAAGTATAGTAATTGTCGTTCTATCGATCATATAAGCATAATATGGCTAATAATATGAGTTAGATTGATAATAGTGAGTGTAATAAGTATAGTAATTGTCGTTCTGTCGATCATATAAGCATAATATGGCTAATAATATGAGTTAGATTGATAATAGTGAGTGTAATAAGTATAGTAATTGTAGTTCTATTGCTCATATAAGCATAATATGGTTAATAATATGAGTTACATTGATAATAATAAGAGTAATAAGTATAATAATTATCGTTCTACCGATCATACAAGCATAATGTGGCTAATAATATGAGATAGATTGATAATAATAAGAGTAATAAGTAGAATAATTATCGTTCTAACGATCATATAAGCATAATATGGCAAATAATATGTGTTAGATTGATAATAGTGAGTGTAATAAGTATAGTAATTGTCGTTCTGTCGATCATATAAGCATAATATGGCTAATAATATGAGTTAGATTTATAATAGTGAGTGTAATAAGTATAGTAATTGTAGTTCTATTGCTCATATAAGCATAATATGGCTAATAATATGAGTTAGATTGATAATAATAAGAGTAACAAGTATAGTAATTGTCGTTCAACCGATCATATAAGCATAATATGGCTAATAATATGAGTTAGATTGGTAATAATAAGAGTAATAAGTACAGTAATCTTCGTTCAATCGATCATATAAGCATAATATGGCTAATAATATGAGTTAGATTGATAATAATAAGAGTAATATGTATAGTAATTGTCGTTCTATCGATCATATAAGCATAATATGGCTAATAATATGAGTTAGATTGATAATAATAAGAGTAACAAGTATAGTAATTGTCGTTCTATCGATAATATAAGCATAATATGGCTAATAATATGAGTTAGATTGATAATAATAAGAGTAACAAGTATAGTAATTGTCGTTCAATCGATCATATAAGCCTAATATGGCTAATAATATGAGTTAGATTGGTAATAATAAGAGTAATAAGTACAGTAATCTTCGTTCAATCGATCATATAAGCATAATCCGGCTAATAATATGAGTTAGATTGATAATAATAAGAGTAATGAGTATAGTAATTGTCGTCCTATCGATCATATCGACATAATATGGCCAATAATATGAGTTATATTGATAATAATAAGAGTAATGAGTATAGTAATTGTCGTCCTATCGATCATATCCACATAATATGGCCAATAATATGAGTTAGATTGATAATAATAAGGGTAATAAGTATAGTAATTGTCGTTCTATCGATCATATAAGCATAATATGGCTAATAATATGAGTTAGATTGATAATAATAAGAGTAATATGTATAGTAATTGTCGTTCTATCGATCATATAAGCATAACATGGCTAATAATATGAGTTAGATTGATAATAATGAGAGTAATGTGTATAGTAATTGTTGCTCTATCGATCATATAAGCATAATATGGCTAATAATATGAGTTAGATTGATAATAATAAGAGTAATAAGTATAGTAATTGTCGTCCTATCGATCACATAAGCATAATATGGCTAATAATATGAGTTATATTGATAATAATAAGAGTAGTGAGTATAGTAATTGTCGTTCTATAGATCATATAAGCATAACATGGCTAATAATATGAGTTAGATTGATAACAGTGAGTGTAACAAGAATAGTAATTTTCGTTCTGTCGATCATATAAGCATAATATGGCCAATAATATGAGTTATATTGATAATAATAAGAGTAATGAGTATAGTAATTGTCGTCCTATCGATCATATCCACATAATATGGCCAATAATATGAGTTAGATTGATAATAATAAGGGTAATAAGTATAGTAATTGTCGTTCTATCGATCATATAAGCATAATATGGCTAATAATATGAGTTAGATTGATAATAATAAGAGTAATATGTATAGTAATTGTCGTTCTATCGATCATATAAGCATAACATGGCTAATAATATGAGTTAGATTGATAATAATGAGAGTAATGTGTATAGTAATTGTTGCTCTATCGATCATATAAGCATAATATGGCTAATAATATGAGTTAGATTGATAATAATAAGAGTAATAAGTATAGTAATTGTCGTCCTATCGATCACATAAGCATAATATGGCTAATAATATGAGTTATATTGATAATAATAAGAGTAGTGAGTATAGTAATTGTCGTTCTATAGATCATATAAGCATAACATGGCTAATAATATGAGTTAGATTGATAATAATAAGAGCAAAATGTATAGTAATTGTCTTTCTATCGATCATATAAGCATAATATGGCTAATATTATGAGTTAGATTGATAATAATAAGACTAATAAGTATAGTAATTGTCGTTCTATCGATCATATCTGCATAATATGGTTAATAATATGAGTTAGATTGATAACAGTGAGTGTAATAAGTATAGTAATTGTCGTTCTGTCGATCATATAAGCATAATATGGCTAATAATATGAGTTATATTGATAATAATAAGAGTAATAAGTATAGTAATTGTCGTTCCACCGATCATATAAGCATAATATGGCTAATAATATGAGTTAGATTGGTATTAATAGGAGTAAAAAGTACAGTAATCTTCGTTCAATCGATCATATAAGCATAATATGGCTAATAATATGAGTTAGATTGATAATAGTAAGAGGAATAAGTATAGTAATTGTCGTTCTATCGATCATATAAGCATAATATGGCTAATAATATGAGTTAGATTGATAATAATAAGAGTAATATGTATAGTAATTGTCGTTCTATCGATCATATAAGCATAATATGGCTAATAATATGAGTTAGATTGATAATAATAAGAGTAACAAGTATAGTAATTGTCGTCCTATCGATCATATCCACATAATCTGGCCAATAATATGAGTTAGATTGATAATAATAAGGGTAATAAGTATAGTAATTGTCGTTCTATCGATCATATAATCATAATATGGCTAGTAATATGAGTTAGATTGATAATAATAAGAGTAATACGTATAGTAATTGTCGTTCTATCGATCATATAAGCATAATATGGCTAATAATATGAGTTAGATTGATAATAATAAGAGTAACGAGTATAGTAATTGTCGCTCTATCGATCATATAAGCATAATATGGCTAATAATATGAGTTAGATTGATAATAATAACAGTAATAAGTCTAGTAATTGTCGTTCAATCGATCATATCTGCATTATATGGTTAATAATATGAGTTAGATTGAAAATAATAAGAGTAATGGGTATAGTAATTGTCGTCCTATCGATCATACCCACATAACATGGCCAATAATATGAGTTAAATTGATAATAATAAGGGTAATAAGTATAGTAATTGTCGCTCTATCGATCATATAAGCATAATATGGCTTATAATATGAGTTAGATTGATAATAGTAAGAGTAATAAGTATAGTAATTGCCGTTCTATCGATAATATAAACAAAATATGGCTAATAATATGAGTTAGATTGATAATAATAAGAGTAATATGTATAGTAATTGTCGTTCTTTCGATCATATAAGCATAATATGGCTAATAATATGAGTTAGATTGATAATAATAAGAGTAACAAGTATAGTAATTGTCGTTCAATCGATCATATAAGCCTAATATGGCTAATAATATGAGTTATATTGGTAATAATAAGAGTAATAAGTACAGTAATCTTCGTTCAATCGATCATATAAGCATAATATGGCTAATAATATGAGATAGATTGATAATAGTAAGAGTAGCAAATATAGTAATTGTCGTTCAATCGATCATATCTGCATTATATGGTTAATAATATGAGTTATATTGAAAATAATAAGAGTAATGGGTATAGTAATTGTCGTCCTATCGATCATATCCACATAACATGGCCAATAATATGAGTTAGATTGATAATAATAAGAGTAATGAGTATAGTAATTGTCGTCCTATCGATCATATCCACATAATATGGCCAATAATATGAGTTAGATTGATAATAATGAGAGAAACAGGTATAGTAATTGTCGTTCTATCGATAATATAAGCATAATATGGTTAATAATATGAGTTAGATTGATAATAAGAAGAGTAATGAGTATAGTAATTGTCGTCCTATCGATCATATCCATATAATATGGCCAATAATATAAGTTAGATTGATAATAATAAGAGTAATATGTATAGTAATTGTCGTTCTATCGATCATATAAGCATAACATGGCTAATAATATGAGTTAGATTAATAATAATGAGAGTAACAAGTATAGTAATTGTCGTTCTATCGATCATATAAGCATAATATGGTTAATAATATGAGTTAGATTGATAATAATAAGAGTAACAAGTATAGTAATTGTCGTTCTATCGATAATATAAGCATAATATGGCTAATAATATGAGTTAGATTGATAATAATAAGAGTAACAAGTATAGTAATTGTCGTTCAATCGATCATATAAGCATAATATGGCTGATAATATGAGTTATATTAATAATAATAAGCGTAATAAGTATAGTAATTGTCGTTCTATCGATCATATAAGCATAATATGGCTAATAATATGAGTTAGATTGATAATAATAACAGTAATGAGTATAGTAATTGTCGTTCTATCGATAATATAAGCAAAATATGGCTAATAATATGAGTTAGATTGATAATAATAAGAGCAATGAGTATAGTAATTGTCGTCCTATCGATCATATCCACATAATATGGCCAATAATATGAGTTAGATTGATAATAATAAGGGTAATAAGTATAGTAATTGTCGTTCTATCGATCATATAAGCATAATATGGCTAATAATATGAGTTAGATTGATAATAATAAGAGTAATATGTATAGTAATTGTCGTTCTATCGATCATATAAGCATAATATGGCTAATAATATGAGTTAGATTGATAATAATAAGAGTAACAAGTATAGTAATTGTCGTTCTATCGATAATATAAGCATAATATGGCTAATAATATGAGTTAGATTGATAATAATAAGAGTAACAAGTATAGTAATTGTCGTTCAATCGATCATATAAGCATAATATGGCTAATAATATGAGTTAGATTGATAATAATAAGAGTAACAAGTATAGTAATTGTCGTTCAATCGATCATATAAGCATAATATGGCTAATAATATGAGTTAGATTGGTAATAATAAGAGTAATAAGTACAGTAATCTTCGTTCAATCGATCATATAAGCATAATATGGCTAATAATATGAGTTAGATTGATAATAGTAAGAGTAATAAGTATAGTAATTGTCGTTCTATCGATAATATAAGCAAAATATGGCTAATAATTTGAGTTATATTAATAATAATAAGCGTAATAAGTATAGTAATTGTCGTTCTATCGATCATATAAGCATAATATGGTTAATAATATGAGTTAGATTGATAATAATAAGAGTAACAAGTATAGTAATTGTCGTTCTATCGATAATATAAGCATAATATGGCTAATAATATGAGTTAGATTGATAATAATAAGAGTAACAAGTATAGTAATTGTCGTTCAATCGATCATATAAGCATAATATGGCTAATAATATGAGTTATATTAATAATAATAAGCGTAATAAGTATAGTAATTGTCGTTCTATCGATCATATAAGCATAATATGGCTAATAATATGAGTTAGATTGATAATAATAACAGTAATGAGTATAGTAATTGTCGTTCTATCGATAATATAAGCAAAATATGGCTAATAATATGAGTTAGATTGATAATAATAAGAGCAATGAGTATAGTAATTGTCGTCCTATCGATCATATCCACATAATATGGCCAATAATATGAGTTAGATTGATAATAATAAGGGTAATAAGTATAGTAATTGTCGTTCTATCGATCATATAAGCATAATATGGCTAATAATATGAGTTAGATTGATAATAATAAGAGTAATATGTATAGTAATTGTCGTTCTATCGATCATATAAGCATAATATGGCTAATAATATGAGTTAGATTGATAATAATAAGAGTAACAAGTATAGTAATTGTCGTTCTATCGATAATATAAGCATAATATGGCTAATAATATGAGTTAGATTGATAATAATAAGAGTAACAAGTATAGTAATTGTCGTTCAATCGATCATATAAGCATAATATGGCTAATAATATGAGTTAGATTGATAATAATAAGAGTAACAAGTATAGTAATTGTCGTTCAATCGATCATATAAGCATAATATGGCTAATAATATGAGTTAGATTGGTAATAATAAGAGTAATAAGTACAGTAATCTTCGTTCAATCGATCATATAAGCATAATATGGCTCATAATATGAGTTAGATTGATAATAGTAAGAGTAATAAGTATAGTAATTGTCGTTCTATCGATAATATAAGCAAAATATGGCTAATAATTTGAGTTAGATTGATAATAATAAGAGTAATATGTATAGTAATTGTCGTTCTATCGATCATATAAGCATAATATGGCTAATAATATGAGTTAGATTGATAATAATAAGAGTAACAAGTATAGTAATTGTCGTTCTATCGATAATATAAGCATAATATGGCTAATAATATGAGTTAGATTGATAATAATAAGAGTAATGAGTATAGTAATTGTCTTCCTATCGATCATATCCACATAATATGGCCAATCATATGAGTTAGATTGATAATAATAAGGGTAATAAGTATAGTAATTGTCGTTCTATCGATCATATAAGCATAATATGGCTAATAATATGAGTTAGATTGATAATAATAAGAGTAATATGTATAGTAATTGTCGTTCTTTCGATCATATAAGCATAATATGGCTAATAATATGAGTTAGATTGATAATAATAAGAGTAACAAGTATAGTAATTGTCGTTCTATCGATAATATAAGCATAATATGGCTAATAATATGAGTTAGATTGATAATAATAAGAGTAACAAGTATAGTAATTGTCGTTCAATCGATCATATAAGCCTAATATGGCTAATAATATGAGTTAGATTGCTAATAATAAGAGTAATAAGTACAGTAATCTTCGTTCAATCGATCATATAAGCATAATCCGGCTAATAATATGAGTTAGATTGATAATAATAAGAGTAATGAGTATAGTAATTGTCGTCCTATCGATCATATCCACATAATATGGCCAATAATATGAGTTAGATTGATAATAATAAGGGTAATAAGTATAGTAATTGTCGTTCTATCGATCATACAAGCATAATATGGCTAATAATATGAGTTAGATTGATAATAATAAGAGTAATATGTATAGTAATTGTCGTTCTATCGATCATATAAGCATAACATGGCTAATAATATGAGTTAGATTGATAATAATGAGAGTAATGTGTATAGTAATTGTTGTTCTATCGATCATATAAGCATAATATGGCTAATAATATGAGTTAGATTGATAATAATAAGAGTAATAAGTATAGTAATTGTCGTCCTATCGATCACATATGCATAATATGGCTAATAATATGAGTTATATTGATAATAATAAGAGTAGTGAGTATAGTAATTGTCGTTCTATAGATCATATAAGCATAACATGGCTAATAATATAAGTTAGATTGATAATAATAAGAGTAAAATGTATAGTAATTGTCGTTCTATCGATCATATAAGCATAATATGGCTAATATTATGAGCTAGATTGATAATAATAAGAGTAATAAGTATAGTAATTGTCGTTCTATCGATCATATCTGCATAATATGGTTAATAATATGAGTTAGATTGATAATAATAAGGGTAATAAGTATAGTAATTGTCGTTCTATCGATCATACAAGCATAATATGGCTAATAATATGAGTTAGATTGATAATAATAAGAGTAATATGTATAGTAATTGTCGTTCTATCGATCATATAAGCATAACATGGCTAATAATATGAGTTAGATTGATAATAATGAGAGTAATGTGTATAGTAATTGTTGTTCTAACGATCATATAAGCATAATATGGCTAATAATATGAGTTAGATTGATAATAATAAGAGTAATAAGTATAGTAATTGTCGTCCTATCGATCACATATGCATAATATGGCTAATAATATGAGTTATATTGATAATAATAAGAGTAGTGAGTATAGTAATTGTCGTTCTATAGATCATATAAGCATAACATGGCTAATAATATAAGTTAGATTGATAATAATAAGAGTAAAATGTATAGTAATTGTCGTTCTATCGATCATATAAGCATAATATGGCTAATATTATGAGTTAGATTGATAATAATAAGAGTAATAAGTATAGTAATTGTCGTTCTATCGATCATATCTGCATAATATGGTTAATAATATGAGTTAGATTGATGACATTGAGTGTAATAAGTATAGTAATTGTCGTTCTGTCGATCATATAAGCATAATATGGCTAATAATATGAGTTATATTGATAATAATAAGAGTAATAAGTATAGTAATTGTCGTTCCACCGATCATATAAGCATAATATGGCTAATAATATGAGTTAGATTGGTAATAATAAGAGTAAAAAGTATAGTAATTGTCGCTCTATCGATCATATAAGCATAATATGGCTAATAATATGGGTTGGATTGATAATAATAAGACTAATAAGTATAGTAATTGTCGTTCTATCGATCATATAAGCATAATATGGCTAATAATATGAGTTAGATTGATAATAGTGAGTGTAATAAGTATAGTAATTGTCGTTCTGTCGATCATATAAGCATAATATGGCTAATAATATGAGTTAGATTGATAATAGTGAGTGTAATAAGTATAGTAATTGTAGTTCTATTGCTCATATAAGCATAATATGGTTAATAATATGAGTTACATTGATAATAATAAGAGTAATAAGTATAATAATTATCGTTCTACCGATCATACAAGCATAATGTGGCTAATAATATGAGATAGATTGATAATAATAAGAGTAATAAGTAGAATAATTATCGTTCTAACGATCATATAAGCATAATATGGCAAATAATATGTGTTAGATTGATAATAGTGAGTGTAATAAGTATAGTAATTGTCGTTCTGTCGATCATATAAGCATAATATGGCTAATAATATGAGTTAGATTTATAATAGTGAGTGTAATAAGTATAGTAATTGTAGTTCTATTGCTCATATAAGCATAATATGGCTAATAATATGAGTTAGATTGATAATAATAAGAGTAACAAGTATAGTAATTGTCGTTCAACCGATCATATAAGCATAATATGGCTAATAATATGAGTTAGATTGGTAATAATAAGAGTAATAAGTACAGTAATCTTCGTTCAATCGATCATATAAGCATAATATGGCTAATAATATGAGTTAGATTGATAATAATAAGAGTAATATGTATAGTAATTGTCGTTCTATCGATCATATAAGCATAATATGGCTAATAATATGAGTTAGATTGATAATAATAAGAGTAACAAGTATAGTAATTGTCGTTCTATCGATAATATAAGCATAATATGGCTAATAATATGAGTTAGATTGATAATAATAAGAGTAACAAGTATAGTAATTGTCGTTCAATCGATCATATAAGCCTAATATGGCTAATAATATGAGTTAGATTGGTAATAATAAGAGTAATAAGTACAGTAATCTTCGTTCAATCGATCATATAAGCATAATCCGGCTAATAATATGAGTTAGATTGATAATAATAAGAGTAATGAGTATAGTAATTGTCGTCCTATCGATCATATCGACATAATATGGCCAATAATATGAGTTAGATTGATAATAATAAGGGTAATAAGTATAGTAATTGTCGTTCTATCGATCATACAAGCATAATATGGCTAATAATATGAGTTAGATTGATAATAATAAGAGTAATATGTATAGTAATTGTCGTTCTATCGATCATATAAGCATAACATGGCTAATAATATGAGTTAGATTGATAATAATGAGAGTAATGTGTATAGTAATTGTCGTTCTATCGATCATATCTGCATAATATGGTTAATAATATGAGTTAGATTGATAACAGTGAGTGTAATAAGTATAGTAATTGTCGTTCTGTCGATCATATAAGCATAATATGGCCAATAATATGAGTTATATTGATAATAATAAGAGTAATGAGTATAGTAATTGTCGTCCTATCGATCATATCCACATAATATGGCCAATAATATGAGTTAGATTGATAATAATAAGGGTAATAAGTATAGTAATTGTCGTTCTATCGATCATATAAGCATAATATGGCTAATAATATGAGTTAGATTGATAATAATAAGAGTAATATGTATAGTAATTGTCGTTCTATCGATCATATAAGCATAACATGGCTAATAATATGAGTTAGATTGATAATAATGAGAGTAATGTGTATAGTAATTGTTGCTCTATCGATCATATAAGCATAATATGGCTAATAATATGAGTTAGATTGATAATAATAAGAGTAATAAGTATAGTAATTGTCGTCCTATCGATCACATAAGCATAATATGGCTAATAATATGAGTTATATTGATAATAATAAGAGTAGTGAGTATAGTAATTGTCGTTCTATAGATCATATAAGCATAACATGGCTAATAATATGAGTTAGATTGATAACAGTGAGTGTAACAAGAATAGTAATTTTCGTTCTGTCGATCATATAAGCATAATATGGCCAATAATATGAGTTATATTGATAATAATAAGAGTAATGAGTATAGTAATTGTCGTCCTATCGATCATATCCACATAATATGGCCAATAATATGAGTTAGATTGATAATAATAAGGGTAATAAGTATAGTAATTGTCGTTCTATCGATCATATAAGCATAATATGGCTAATAATATGAGTTAGATTGATAATAATAAGAGTAATATGTATAGTAATTGTCGTTCTATCGATCATATAAGCATAACATGGCTAATAATATGAGTTAGATTGATAATAATGAGAGTAATGTGTATAGTAATTGTTGCTCTATCGATCATATAAGCATAATATGGCTAATAATATGAGTTAGATTGATAATAATAAGAGTAATAAGTATAGTAATTGTCGTCCTATCGATCACATAAGCATAATATGGCTAATAATATGAGTTATATTGATAATAATAAGAGTAGTGAGTATAGTAATTGTCGTTCTATAGATCATATAAGCATAACATGGCTAATAATATGAGTTAGATTGATAATAATAAGAGCAAAATGTATAGTAATTGTCTTTCTATCGATCATATAAGCATAATATGGCTAATATTATGAGTTAGATTGATAATAATAAGACTAATAAGTATAGTAATTGTCGTTCTATCGATCATATCTGCATAATATGGTTAATAATATGAGTTAGATTGATAACAGTGAGTGTAATAAGTATAGTAATTGTCGTTCTGTCGATCATATAAGCATAATATGGCTAATAATATGAGTTATATTGATAATAATAAGAGTAATAAGTATAGTAATTGTCGTTCCACCGATCATATAAGCATAATATGGCTAATAATATGAGTTAGATTGGTATTAATAGGAGTAAAAAGTACAGTAATCTTCGTTCAATCGATCATATAAGCATAATATGGCTAATAATATGAGTTAGATTGATAATAGTAAGAGGAATAAGTATAGTAATTGTCGTTCTATCGATCATATAAGCATAATATGGCTAATAATATGAGTTAGATTGATAATAATAAGAGTAATATGTATAGTAATTGTCGTTCTATCGATCATATAAGCATAATATGGCTAATAATATGAGTTAGATTGATAATAATAAGAGTAACAAGTATAGTAATTGTCGTCCTATCGATCATATCCACATAATCTGGCCAATAATATGAGTTAGATTGATAATAATAAGGGTAATAAGTATAGTAATTGTCGTTCTATCGATCATATAATCATAATATGGCTAGTAATATGAGTTAGATTGATAATAATAAGAGTAATACGTATAGTAATTGTCGTTCTATCGATCGTATAAGCATAATATGGCTAATAATATGAGTTAGATTGATAATAATAAGAGTAACGAGTATAGTAATTGTCGCTCTATCGATCATATAAGCATAATATGGCTAATAATATGAGTTAGATTGATAATAATAACAGTAATAAGTCTAGTAATTGTCGTTCAATCGATCATATCTGCATTATATGGTTAATAATATGAGTTAGATTGAAAATAATAAGAGTAATGGGTATAGTAATTGTCGTCCTATCGATCATACCCACATAACATGGCCAATAATATGAGTTAAATTGATAATAATAAGGGTAATAAGTATAGTAATTGTCGCTCTATCGATCATATAAGCATAATATGGCTTATAATATGAGTTAGATTGATAATAGTAAGAGTAATAAGTATAGTAATTGCCGTTCTATCGATAATATAAACAAAATATGGCTAATAATATGAGTTAGATTGATAATAATAAGAGTAATATGTATAGTAATTGTCGTTCTTTCGATCATATAAGCATAATATGGCTAATAATATGAGTTAGATTGATAATAATAAGAGTAACAAGTATAGTAATTGTCGTTCTATCGATAATATAAGCATAATATGGCTAATAATATGAGTTAGATTGATAATAATAAGAGTAATGAGTATAGTAATTGTCTTCCTATCGATCATATCCACATAATATGGCCAATCATATGAGTTAGATTGATAATAATAAGGGTAATAAGTATAGTAATTGTCGTTCTATCGATCATATAAGCATAATATGGCTAATAATATGAGTTAGATTGATAATAATAAGAGTAATATGTATAGTAATTGTCGTTCTTTCGATCATATAAGCATAATATGGCTAATAATATGAGTTAGATTGATAATAATAAGAGTAATATGTATAGTAATTGTCGTTCTATCGATCATATAAGCATAACATGGCTAATAATATGAGTTAGATTGATAATAATGAGAGTAATGTGTATAGTAATTGTTGCTCTATCGATCATATAAGCATAATATGGCTAATAATATGAGTTAGATTGATAATAATAAGAGTAATAAGTATAGTAATTGTCGTCCTATCGATCACATAAGCATAATATGGCTAATAATATGAGTTATATTGATAATAATAAGAGTAGTGAGTATAGTAATTGTCGTTCTATAGATCATATAAGCATAACATGGCTAATAATATGAGTTAGATTGATAACAGTGAGTGTAACAAGAATAGTAATTTTCGTTCTGTCGATCATATAAGCATAATATGGCCAATAATATGAGTTATATTGATAATAATAAGAGTAATGAGTATAGTAATTGTCGTCCTATCGATCATATCCACATAATATGGCCAATAATATGAGTTAGATTGATAATAATAAGGGTAATAAGTATAGTAATTGTCGTTCTATCGATCATATAAGCATAATATGGCTAATAATATGAGTTAGATTGATAATAATAAGAGTAATATGTATAGTAATTGTCGTTCTATCGATCATATAAGCATAACATGGCTAATAATATGAGTTAGATTGATAATAATGAGAGTAATGTGTATAGTAATTGTTGCTCTATCGATCATATAAGCATAATATGGCTAATAATATGAGTTAGATTGATAATAATAAGAGTAATAAGTATAGTAATTGTCGTCCTATCGATCACATAAGCATAATATGGCTAATAATATGAGTTATATTGATAATAATAAGAGTAGTGAGTATAGTAATTGTCGTTCTATAGATCATATAAGCATAACATGGCTAATAATATGAGTTAGATTGATAATAATAAGAGCAAAATGTATAGTAATTGTCTTTCTATCGATCATATAAGCATAATATGGCTAATATTATGAGTTAGATTGATAATAATAAGACTAATAAGTATAGTAATTGTCGTTCTATCGATCATATCTGCATAATATGGTTAATAATATGAGTTAGATTGATAACAGTGAGTGTAATAAGTATAGTAATTGTCGTTCTGTCGATCATATAAGCATAATATGGCTAATAATATGAGTTATATTGATAATAATAAGAGTAATAAGTATAGTAATTGTCGTTCCACCGATCATATAAGCATAATATGGCTAATAATATGAGTTAGATTGGTATTAATAGGAGTAAAAAGTACAGTAATCTTCGTTCAATCGATCATATAAGCATAATATGGCTAATAATATGAGTTAGATTGATAATAGTAAGAGGAATAAGTATAGTAATTGTCGTTCTATCGATCATATAAGCATAATATGGCTAATAATATGAGTTAGATTGATAATAATAAGAGTAATATGTATAGTAATTGTCGTTCTATCGATCATATAAGCATAATATGGCTAATAATATGAGTTAGATTGATAATAATAAGAGTAACAAGTATAGTAATTGTCGTCCTATCGATCATATCCACATAATCTGGCCAATAATATGAGTTAGATTGATAATAATAAGGGTAATAAGTATAGTAATTGTCGTTCTATCGATCATATAATCATAATATGGCTAGTAATATGAGTTAGATTGATAATAATAAGAGTAATACGTATAGTAATTGTCGTTCTATCGATCGTATAAGCATAATATGGCTAATAATATGAGTTAGATTGATAATAATAAGAGTAACGAGTATAGTAATTGTCGCTCTATCGATCATATAAGCATAATATGGCTAATAATATGAGTTAGATTGATAATAATAACAGTAATAAGTCTAGTAATTGTCGTTCAATCGATCATATCTGCATTATATGGTTAATAATATGAGTTAGATTGAAAATAATAAGAGTAATGGGTATAGTAATTGTCGTCCTATCGATCATACCCACATAACATGGCCAATAATATGAGTTAAATTGATAATAATAAGGGTAATAAGTATAGTAATTGTCGCTCTATCGATCATATAAGCATAATATGGCTTATAATATGAGTTAGATTGATAATAGTAAGAGTAATAAGTATAGTAATTGCCGTTCTATCGATAATATAAACAAAATATGGCTAATAATATGAGTTAGATTGATAATAATAAGAGTAATATGTATAGTAATTGTCGTTCTTTCGATCATATAAGCATAATATGGCTAATAATATGAGTTAGATTGATAATAATAAGAGTAACAAGTATAGTAATTGTCGTTCTATCGATAATATAAGCATAATATGGCTAATAATATGAGTTAGATTGATAATAATAAGAGTAATGAGTATAGTAATTGTCTTCCTATCGATCATATCCACATAATATGGCCAATCATATGAGTTAGATTGATAATAATAAGGGTAATAAGTATAGTAATTGTCGTTCTATCGATCATATAAGCATAATATGGCTAATAATATGAGTTAGATTGATAATAATAAGAGTAATATGTATAGTAATTGTCGTTCTTTCGATCATATAAGCATAATATGGCTAATAATATGAGTTAGATTGATAATAATAAGAGTAACAAGTATAGTAATTGTCGTTCTATCGATAATATAAGCATAATATGGCTAATAATATGAGTTAGATTGATAATAATAAGAGTAACAAGTATAGTAATTGTCGTTCAATCGATCATATAAGCCTAATATGGCTAATAATATGAGTTAGATTGCTAATAATAAGAGTAATAAGTACAGTAATCTTCGTTCAATCGATCATATAAGCATAATCCGGCTAATAATATGAGTTAGATTGATAATAATAAGAGTAATGAGTATAGTAATTGTCGTCCTATCGATCATATCCACATAATATGGCCAATAATATGAGTTAGATTGATAATAATAAGGGTAATAAGTATAGTAATTGTCGTTCTATCGATCATACAAGCATAATATGGCTAATAATATGAGTTAGATTGATAATAATAAGAGTAATATGTATAGTAATTGTCGTTCTATCGATCATATAAGCATAACATGGCTAATAATATGAGTTAGATTGATAATAATGAGAGTAATGTGTATAGTAATTGTTGTTCTATCGATCATATAAGCATAATATGGCTAATAATATGAGTTAGATTGATAATAATAAGAGTAATAAGTATAGTAATTGTCGTCCTATCGATCACATATGCATAATATGGCTAATAATATGAGTTATATTGATAATAATAAGAGTAGTGAGTATAGTAATTGTCGTTCTATAGATCATATAAGCATAACATGGCTAATAATATAAGTTAGATTGATAATAATAAGAGTAAAATGTATAGTAATTGTCGTTCTATCGATCATATAAGCATAATATGGCTAATATTATGAGCTAGATTGATAATAATAAGAGTAATAAGTATAGTAATTGTCGTTCTATCGATCATATCTGCATAATATGGTTAATAATATGAGTTAGATTGATAATAATAAGGGTAATAAGTATAGTAATTGTCGTTCTATCGATCATACAAGCATAATATGGCTAATAATATGAGTTAGATTGATAATAATAAGAGTAATATGTATAGTAATTGTCGTTCTATCGATCATATAAGCATAACATGGCTAATAATATGAGTTAGATTGATAATAATGAGAGTAATGTGTATAGTAATTGTTGTTCTAACGATCATATAAGCATAATATGGCTAATAATATGAGTTAGATTGATAATAATAAGAGTAATAAGTATAGTAATTGTCGTCCTATCGATCACATATGCATAATATGGCTAATAATATGAGTTATATTGATAATAATAAGAGTAGTGAGTATAGTAATTGTCGTTCTATAGATCATATAAGCATAACATGGCTAATAATATAAGTTAGATTGATAATAATAAGAGTAAAATGTATAGTAATTGTCGTTCTATCGATCATATAAGCATAATATGGCTAATATTATGAGTTAGATTGATAATAATAAGAGTAATAAGTATAGTAATTGTCGTTCTATCGATCATATCTGCATAATATGGTTAATAATATGAGTTAGATTGATGACATTGAGTGTAATAAGTATAGTAATTGTCGTTCTGTCGATCATATAAGCATAATATGGCTAATAATATGAGTTATATTGATAATAATAAGAGTAATAAGTATAGTAATTGTCGTTCCACCGATCATATAAGCATAATATGGCTAATAATATGAGTTAGATTGGTAATAATAAGAGTAAAAAGTATAGTAATTGTCGCTCTATCGATCATATAAGCATAATATGGCTAATAATATGGGTTGGATTGATAATAATAAGACTAATAAGTATAGTAATTGTCGTTCTATCGATCATATAAGCATAATATGGCTAATAATATGAGTTAGATTGATAATAGTGAGTGTAATAAGTATAGTAATTGTCGTTCTGTCGATCATATAAGCATAATATGGCTAATAATATGAGTTAGATTGATAATAGTGAGTGTAATAAGTATAGTAATTGTAGTTCTATTGCTCATATAAGCATAATATGGTTAATAATATGAGTTACATTGATAATAATAAGAGTAATAAGTATAATAATTATCGTTCTACCGATCATACAAGCATAATGTGGCTAATAATATGAGATAGATTGATAATAATAAGAGTAATAAGTAGAATAATTATCGTTCTAACGATCATATAAGCATAATATGGCAAATAATATGTGTTAGATTGATAATAGTGAGTGTAATAAGTATAGTAATTGTCGTTCTGTCGATCATATAAGCATAATATGGCTAATAATATGAGTTAGATTTATAATAGTGAGTGTAATAAGTATAGTAATTGTAGTTCTATTGCTCATATAAGCATAATATGGCTAATAATATGAGTTAGATTGATAATAATAAGAGTAACAAGTATAGTAATTGTCGTTCAACCGATCATATAAGCATAATATGGCTAATAATATGAGTTAGATTGGTAATAATAAGAGTAATAAGTACAGTAATCTTCGTTCAATCGATCATATAAGCATAATATGGCTAATAATATGAGTTAGATTGATAATAATAAGAGTAATATGTATAGTAATTGTCGTTCTATCGATCATATAAGCATAATATGGCTAATAATATGAGTTAGATTGATAATAATAAGAGTAACAAGTATAGTAATTGTCGTTCTATCGATAATATAAGCATAATATGGCTAATAATATGAGTTAGATTGATAATAATAAGAGTAACAAGTATAGTAATTGTCGTTCAATCGATCATATAAGCCTAATATGGCTAATAATATGAGTTAGATTGGTAATAATAAGAGTAATAAGTACAGTAATCTTCGTTCAATCGATCATATAAGCATAATCCGGCTAATAATATGAGTTAGATTGATAATAATAAGAGTAATGAGTATAGTAATTGTCGTCCTATCGATCATATCGACATAATATGGCCAATAATATGAGTTAGATTGATAATAATAAGGGTAATAAGTATAGTAATTGTCGTTCTATCGATCATACAAGCATAATATGGCTAATAATATGAGTTAGATTGATAATAATAAGAGTAATATGTATAGTAATTGTCGTTCTATCGATCATATAAGCATAACATGGCTAATAATATGAGTTAGATTGATAATAATGAGAGTAATGTGTATAGTAATTGTCGTTCTATCGATCATATCTGCATAATATGGTTAATAATATGAGTTAGATTGATAACAGTGAGTGTAATAAGTATAGTAATTGTCGTTCTGTCGATCATATAAGCATAATATGGCCAATAATATGAGTTATATTGATAATAATAAGAGTAATGAGTATAGTAATTGTCGTCCTATCGATCATATCCACATAATATGGCCAATAATATGAGTTAGATTGATAATAATAAGGGTAATAAGTATAGTAATTGTCGTTCTATCGATCATATAAGCATAATATGGCTAATAATATGAGTTAGATTGATAATAATAAGAGTAATATGTATAGTAATTGTCGTTCTATCGATCATATAAGCATAACATGGCTAATAATATGAGTTAGATTGATAATAATGAGAGTAATGTGTATAGTAATTGTTGCTCTATCGATCATATAAGCATAATATGGCTAATAATATGAGTTAGATTGATAATAATAAGAGTAATAAGTATAGTAATTGTCGTCCTATCGATCACATAAGCATAATATGGCTAATAATATGAGTTATATTGATAATAATAAGAGTAGTGAGTATAGTAATTGTCGTTCTATAGATCATATAAGCATAACATGGCTAATAATATGAGTTAGATTGATAACAGTGAGTGTAACAAGAATAGTAATTTTCGTTCTGTCGATCATATAAGCATAATATGGCCAATAATATGAGTTATATTGATAATAATAAGAGTAATGAGTATAGTAATTGTCGTCCTATCGATCATATCCACATAATATGGCCAATAATATGAGTTAGATTGATAATAATAAGGGTAATAAGTATAGTAATTGTCGTTCTATCGATCATATAAGCATAATATGGCTAATAATATGAGTTAGATTGATAATAATAAGAGTAATATGTATAGTAATTGTCGTTCTATCGATCATATAAGCATAACATGGCTAATAATATGAGTTAGATTGATAATAATGAGAGTAATGTGTATAGTAATTGTTGCTCTATCGATCATATAAGCATAATATGGCTAATAATATGAGTTAGATTGATAATAATAAGAGTAATAAGTATAGTAATTGTCGTCCTATCGATCACATAAGCATAATATGGCTAATAATATGAGTTATATTGATAATAATAAGAGTAGTGAGTATAGTAATTGTCGTTCTATAGATCATATAAGCATAACATGGCTAATAATATGAGTTAGATTGATAATAATAAGAGCAAAATGTATAGTAATTGTCTTTCTATCGATCATATAAGCATAATATGGCTAATATTATGAGTTAGATTGATAATAATAAGACTAATAAGTATAGTAATTGTCGTTCTATCGATCATATCTGCTTAATATGGTTAATAATATGAGTTAGATTGATAACAGTGAGTGTAATAAGTATAGTAATTGTCGTTCTGTCGATCATATAAGCATAATATGGCTAATAATATGAGTTATATTGATAATAATAAGAGTAATAAGTATAGTAATTGTCGTTCCACCGATCATATAAGCATAATATGGCTAATAATATGAGTTAGATTGGTATTAATAGGAGTAAAAAGTACAGTAATCTTCGTTCAATCGATCATATAAGCATAATATGGCTAATAATATGAGTTAGATTGATAATAGTAAGAGGAATAAGTATAGTAATTGTCGTTCTATCGATCATATAAGCATAATATGGCTAATAATATGAGTTAGATTGATAATAATAAGAGTAATATGTATAGTAATTGTCGTTCTATCGATCATATAAGCATAATATGGCTAATAATATGAGTTAGATTGATAATAATAAGAGTAACAAGTATAGTAATTGTCGTCCTATCGATCATATCCACATAATCTGGCCAATAATATGAGTTAGATTGATAATAATAAGGGTAATAAGTATAGTAATTGTCGTTCTATCGATCATATAATCATAATATGGCTAGTAATATGAGTTAGATTGATAATAATAAGAGTAATACGTATAGTAATTGTCGTTCTATCGATCATATAAGCATAATATGGCTAATAATATGAGTTAGATTGATAATAATAAGAGTAACGAGTATAGTAATTGTCGCTCTATCGATCATATAAGCATAATATGGCTTATAATATGAGTTAGATTGATAATAGTAAGAGTAATAAGTATAGTAATTGCCGTTCTATCGATAATATAAACAAAATATGGCTAATAATATGAGTTAGATTGATAATAGTGAGTGTAATAAGTATAGTAATTGTCGTTCTATCGATCATATAAGCATAATATGGCTAATAATATGAGTTAGATTGATAATAATAACAGTAATAAGTCTAGTAATTGTCGTTCAATCGATCATATCTGCATTATATGGTTAATAATATGAGTTAGATTGAAAATAATAAGAGTAATGGGTATAGTAATTGTCGTCCTATCGATCATACCCACATAACATGGCCAATAATATGAGTTAAATTGATAATAATAAGGGTAATAAGTATAGTAATTGTCGCTCTATCGATCATATAAGCATAATATGGCTTATAATATGAGTTAGATTGATAATAGTAAGAGTAATAAGTATAGTAATTGCCGTTCTATCGATAATATAAACAAAATATGGCTAATAATATGAGTTAGATTGATAATAGTGAGTGTAATAAGTATAGTAATTGTCGTTCTATCGATCATATAAGCATAATATGGCTAATAATATGAGTTAGATTGATAATAGTGAGTGTAATAAGTATAGTAATTATAGTTCTATTGTTCATATAAGCATAATATGGTTAATAATATGAGTTACATTGATAATAATAAGAGTAATAAGTATAATAATTATCGTTCTACCGATCATACAAGCATAATGTGGCTAATAATATGAGATAGATTGATAATAATAAGAGTAATAAGTAGAGTAATTATCGTTCTACCGATCATATAAGCATAATATGGCTAATAATATGAGTTAGATTGATAATAGTGAGTGTAATAAGTATAGTAATTGTCGTTCTGTCGATCATATAAGCATAATATGGCTAATAATATGAGTTAGATTGATAATAGTGAGTGTAATAAGTATAGTAATTGTACTTCTATTGCTCATATAAGCATAATATGGTTAATAATATGAGTTACATTGATAATAATAAGAGTAATAAGTATAATAATTATCGTTCTACCGATCATACAAGCATAATGTGGCTAATAATATGAGATGGATTGATAATAATAAGAGTAATAAGTAGAATAATTATCGTTCTAACGATCATATAAGCATAATATGGCTAATAATATGAGTAAGATTGATAATAATAAGAGTAATAAGTACAGTAATTGTCGTTCTATCGTACATATTTGCATAATATCGTTAACAATATGAGTTAGATTGATAACAGTGAGTGTAATAAGTATAGTGATTGTCGTTCTGTCGATCACATAAGCACAATATGGCTAATAATATGAGTTAGATTGATAATAATAATAGTAATAAGTATAGTAATTGTCGGTCTATCGGTCATATTTGCATAACATGGTTAATAATATGAGTTAGATTGATAATAGTGAGTGTAATAAGTATAGTAATTGTCCTTCTTTCGATCATTTAAGCATAATATGGCTAACAATATGAGTTAGATTGATAATAATTAGAGTAATAAGTATAGTAATTGTCGTTCTATCGATCATATAAGCATAAAATGGCTGATAATATGAGTTAGATTGATAATGATAAGAGTAATAAGTACAGTAATTTTGGTTCTATCGATCATATAAGCATAATATGGCTAATAATATGAGTTAGATGGATAATAATAGGAGTAATATGTATAGTAATTGTCGTTCTATCGATTATATCTGCATAATGTGGTAAATAATATGAGTTAGATTGATAATAGTGAGTGTAATAAGTATAGTAATTGTCGTTCTGTCGATCATATAAGCATAATATGGCTAATAATGTGAGTTAGATTCATAATAATTATAGTAATAAGTATGGTAATTGTCGTTCTATCGATCATATAAACATAATATGTCTAATAATATGAGTTAGGTTGATAATAATAAGAGTAAAATGTATAGTAATTGTCGTTCTATCGATCATATAAGCATAATATGGCTAATATTATGAGTTAGATTCATAATAATAAGAGTAATAAGTATAGTAATTGTCGTTCTATCGATCATATCTGCATAATATGGTTAATAATATGAGTTAGATTGATAATAATGAGAGTAATGTGTATAGTAATTGTTGTTCTATCGATCATATAAGCATAATATGGCTAATAATATGAGTTAGATTGATAATAATAAGAGTAATAAGTATAGTAATTGTCGTACTATCGATCACATATGCATAATATGGCTAATAATATGAGTTATATTGATAATAATAAGAGTAGTGAGTATAGTAATTGTCGTTCTATAGATCATATAAGCATAACATGGCTAATAATATAAGTTAGATTGATAATAATAAGAGTAAAATGTATAGTAATTGTCGTTCTATCGATCATATAAGCATAATATGGCTAATATTATGAGTTAGATTGATAATAATAAGAGTAATAAGTATAGTAATTGTCGTTCTATCGATCATATCTGCATAATATGGTTAATAATATGAGTTAGATTGATAACAGTGAGTGTAATAAGTATAGTAATTGTCGTTCTGTCGATCATATAAGCATAATATGGCTAATAATATGAGTTATATTGATAATAATAAGAGTAATAAGTATAGTAATTGTCGTTCCACCTATCATATAAGCATAATATGGCTAATAATATGAGTTAGATTGGTAATAATAAGAGTAAAAAGTATAGTAATTGTCGCTCTATCGATCATATAAGCATAATATGGCTAATAATATGGGTTGGATTGATAATAATAAGACTAATAAGTATAGTAATTGTCGTTCTATCGATCATATAAGCATAATATGGCTAATAATATGAGTTAGATTGATAATAGTGAGTGTAATAAGTATAGTAATTGTCGTTCTGTCGATCATATAAGCATAATATGGCTAATAATATGAGTTAGATTGATAATAGTGAGTGTAATAAGTATAGTAATTGTAGTTCTATTGCTCATATAAGCATAATATGGTTAATAATATGAGTTACATTGATAATAATAAGAGTAATAAGTATAATAATTATCGTTCTACCGATCATACAAGCATAATGTGGCTAATAATATGAGATAGATTGATAATAATAAGAGTAATAAGTAGAATAATTATCGTTCTAACGATCATATAAGCATAATATGGCAAATAATATGTGTTAGATTGATAATAGTGAGTGTAATAAGTATAGTAATTGTCGTTCTGTCGATCATGTAAGCAAAATATGGTTAATAATTTGAGTTAGATTGATAATAATAAGAGTAATAAGTATAGTAATTGTCGTTCTATCGATCATATAAGCATAATATGGCTAATAATATGAGTTAGATTGATAATAATAAGAGTAACAAGTATAGTAATTGTCGTTCTATCGATAATATAAGCATAATATGGCTAATAATATGAGTTAGATTGATAATAATAAGAGTAACAAGTATAGTAATTGTCGTTCAATCGATCATATAAGCCTAATATGGCTAATAATATGAGTTAGATTGGTAATAATAAGAGTAATAAGTACAGTAATCTTCGTTCAATCGATCATATAAGCATAATCCGGCTAATAATATGAGTTAGATTGATAATAATAAGAGTAATGAGTATAGTAATTGTCGTCCTATCGATCATATCGACATAATATGGCCAATAATATGAGTTAGATTGATAATAATAAGGGTAATAAGTATAGTAATTGTCGTTCTATCGATCATACAAGCATAATATGGCTAATAATATGAGTTAGATTGATAATAATAAGAGTAATATGTATAGTAATTGTCGTTCTATCGATCATATAAGCATAACATGGCTAATAATATGAGTTAGATTGATAATAATGAGAGTAATGTGTATAGTAATTGTCGTTCTATCGATCATATCTGCATAATATGGTTAATAATATGAGTTAGATTGATAACAGTGAGTGTAATAAGTATAGTAATTGTCGTTCTGTCGATCATATAAGCATAATATGGCCAATAATATGAGTTATATTGATAATAATAAGAGTAATGAGTATAGTAATTGTCGTCCTATCGATCATATCCACATAATATGGCCAATAATATGAGTTAGATTGATAATAATAAGGGTAATAAGTATAGTAATTGTCGTTCTATCGATCATATAAGCATAATATGGCTAATAATATGAGTTAGATTGATAATAATAAGAGTAATATGTATAGTAATTGTCGTTCTATCGATCATATAAGCATAACATGGCTAATAATATGAGTTAGATTGATAATAATGAGAGTAATGTGTATAGTAATTGTTGCTCTATCGATCATATAAGCATAATATGGCTAATAATATGAGTTAGATTGATAATAATAAGAGTAATAAGTATAGTAATTGTCGTCCTATCGATCACATAAGCATAATATGGCTAATAATATGAGTTATATTGATAATAATAAGAGTAGTGAGTATAGTAATTGTCGTTCTATAGATCATATAAGCATAACATGGCTAATAATATGAGTTAGATTGATAATAATAAGAGCAAAATGTATAGTAATTGTCTTTCTATCGATCATATAAGCATAATATGGCTAATATTATGAGTTAGATTGATAATAATAAGACTAATAAGTATAGTAATTGTCGTTCTATCGATCATATCTGCATAATATGGTTAATAATATGGGTTAGATTGATAACAGTGAGTGTAATAAGTATAGTAATTGTCGTTCTGTCGATCATATAAGCATAATATGGCTAATAATATGAGTTATATTGATAATAATAAGAGTAATAAGTATAGTAATTGTCGTTCCACCGATCATATAAGCATAATATGGCTAATAATATGAGTTAGATTGGTATTAATAGGAGTAAAAAGTACAGTAATCTTCGTTCAATCGATCATATAAGCATAATATGGCTAATAATATGAGTTAGATTGATAATAGTAAGAGGAATAAGTATAGTAATTGTCGTTCTATCGATCATATAAGCATAATATGGCTAATAATATGAGTTAGATTGATAATAATAAGAGTAATATGTATAGTAATTGTCGTTCTATCGATCATATAAGCATAATATGGCTAATAATATGAGTTAGATTGATAATAATAAGAGTAACAAGTATAGTAATTGTCGTCCTATCGATCATATCCACATAATCTGGCCAATAATATGAGTTAGATTGATAATAATAAGGGTAATAAGTATAGTAATTGTCGTTCTATCGATCATATAATCATAATATGGCTAGTAATATGAGTTAGATTGATAATAATAAGAGTAATACGTATAGTAATTGTCGTTCTATCGATCATATAAGCATAATATGGCTAATAATATGAGTTAGATTGATAATAATAAGAGTAACGAGTATAGTAATTGTCGCTCTATCGATCATATAAGCATAATATGGCTAATAATATGAGTTAGATTGATAATAATAACAGTAATAAGTCTAGTAATTGTCGTTCAATCGATCATATCTGCATTATATGGTTAATAATATGAGTTAGATTGAAAATAATAAGAGTAATGGGTATAGTAATTGTCGTCCTATCGATCATACCCACATAACATGGCCAATAATATGAGTTAAATTGATAATAATAAGGGTAATAAGTATAGTAATTGTCGCTCTATCGATCATATAAGCATAATATGGCTTATAATATGAGTTAGATTGATAATAGTAAGAGTAATAAGTATAGTAATTGCCGTTCTATCGATAATATAAACAAAATATGGCTAATAATATGAGTTAGATTGATAATAGTGAGTGTAATAAGTATAGTAATTGTCGTTCTATCGATCATATAAGCATAATATGGCTAATAATATGAGTTAGATTGATAATAGTGAGTGTAATAAGTATAGTAATTATAGTTCTATTGTTCATATAAGCATAATATGGTTAATAATATGAGTTACATTGATAATAATAAGAGTAATAAGTATAATAATTATCGTTCTACCGATCATACAAGCATAATGTGGCTAATAATATGAGATAGATTGATAATAATAAGAGTAATAAGTAGAGTAATTATCGTTCTACCGATCATATAAGCATAATATGGCTAATAATATGAGTTAGATTGATAATAGTGAGTGTAATAAGTATAGTAATTGTCGTTCTGTCGATCATATAAGCATAATATGGCTAATAATATGAGTTAGATTGATAATAGTGAGTGTAATAAGTATAGTAATTGTACTTCTATTGCTCATATAAGCATAATATGGTTAATAATATGAGTTACATTGATAATAATAAGAGTAATAAGTATAATAATTATCGTTCTACCGATCATACAAGCATAATGTGGCTAATAATATGAGATGGATTGATAATAATAAGAGTAATAAGTAGAATAATTATCGTTCTAACGATCATATAAGCATAATATGGCTAATAATATGAGTAAGATTGATAATAATAAGAGTAATAAGTACAGTAATTGTCGTTCTATCGTACATATTTGCATAATATCGTTAACAATATGAGTTAGATTGATAACAGTGAGTGTAATAAGTATAGTGATTGTCGTTCTGTCGATCACATAAGCACAATATGGCTAATAATATGAGTTAGATTGATAATAATAATAGTAATAAGTATAGTAATTGTCGGTCTATCGGTCATATTTGCATAACATGGTTAATAATATGAGTTAGATTGATAATAGTGAGTGTAATAAGTATAGTAATTGTCCTTCTTTCGATCATTTAAGCATAATATGGCTAACAATATGAGTTAGATTGATAATAATTAGAGTAATAAGTATAGTAATTGTCGTTCTATCGATCATATAAGCATAAAATGGCTGATAATATGAGTTAGATTGATAATGATAAGAGTAATAAGTACAGTAATTTTGGTTCTATCGATCATATAAGCATAATATGGCTAATAATATGAGTTAGATGGATAATAATAGGAGTAATATGTATAGTAATTGTCGTTCTATCGATTATATCTGCATAATGTGGTAAATAATATGAGTTAGATTGATAATAGTGAGTGTAATAAGTATAGTAATTGTCGTTCTGTCGATCATATAAGCATAATATGGCTAATAATGTGAGTTAGATTCATAATAATTATAGTAATAAGTATGGTAATTGTCGTTCTATCGATCATATAAACATAATATGTCTAATAATATGAGTTAGGTTGATAATAATAAGAGTAAAATGTATAGTAATTGTCGTTCTATCGATCATATAAGCATAATATGGCTAATATTATGAGTTAGATTCATAATAATAAGAGTAATAAGTATAGTAATTGTCGTTCTATCGATCATATCTGCATAATATGGTTAATAATATGAGTTAGATTGATAATAATGAGAGTAATGTGTATAGTAATTGTTGTTCTATCGATCATATAAGCATAATATGGCTAATAATATGAGTTAGATTGATAATAATAAGAGTAATAAGTATAGTAATTGTCGTACTATCGATCACATATGCATAATATGGCTAATAATATGAGTTATATTGATAATAATAAGAGTAGTGAGTATAGTAATTGTCGTTCTATAGATCATATAAGCATAACATGGCTAATAATATAAGTTAGATTGATAATAATAAGAGTAAAATGTATAGTAATTGTCGTTCTATCGATCATATAAGCATAATATGGCTAATATTATGAGTTAGATTGATAATAATAAGAGTAATAAGTATAGTAATTGTCGTTCTATCGATCATATCTGCATAATATGGTTAATAATATGAGTTAGATTGATAACAGTGAGTGTAATAAGTATAGTAATTGTCGTTCTGTCGATCATATAAGCATAATATGGCTAATAATATGAGTTATATTGATAATAATAAGAGTAATAAGTATAGTAATTGTCGTTCCACCTATCATATAAGCATAATATGGCTAATAATATGAGTTAGATTGGTAATAATAAGAGTAAAAAGTATAGTAATTGTCGCTCTATCGATCATATAAGCATAATATGGCTAATAATATGGGTTGGATTGATAATAATAAGACTAATAAGTATAGTAATTGTCGTTCTATCGATCATATAAGCATAATATGGCTAATAATATGAGTTAGATTGATAATAGTGAGTGTAATAAGTATAGTAATTGTCGTTCTGTCGATCATATAAGCATAATATGGCTAATAATATGAGTTAGATTGATAATAGTGAGTGTAATAAGTATAGTAATTGTAGTTCTATTGCTCATATAAGCATAATATGGTTAATAATATGAGTTACATTGATAATAATAAGAGTAATAAGTATAATAATTATCGTTCTACCGATCATACAAGCATAATGTGGCTAATAATATGAGATAGATTGATAATAATAAGAGTAATAAGTAGAATAATTATCGTTCTAACGATCATATAAGCATAATATGGCAAATAATATGTGTTAGATTGATAATAGTGAGTGTAATAAGTATAGTAATTGTCGTTCTGTCGATCATGTAAGCAAAATATGGTTAATAATTTGAGTTAGATTGATAATAATAAGAGTAATAAGTATAGTAATTGTCGTTCTATCGATCATATAAGCATAATATGGCTAATAATATGAGTTAGATTGATAATAATAAGAGTAACAAGTATAGTAATTGTCGTTCTATCGATAATATAAGCATAATATGGCTAATAATATGAGTTAGATTGATAATAATAAGAGTAACAAGTATAGTAATTGTCGTTCAATCGATCATATAAGCCTAATATGGCTAATAATATGAGTTAGATTGGTAATAATAAGAGTAATAAGTACAGTAATCTTCGTTCAATCGATCATATAAGCATAATCCGGCTAATAATATGAGTTAGATTGATAATAATAAGAGTAATGAGTATAGTAATTGTCGTCCTATCGATCATATCGACATAATATGGCCAATAATATGAGTTAGATTGATAATAATAAGGGTAATAAGTATAGTAATTGTCGTTCTATCGATCATACAAGCATAATATGGCTAATAATATGAGTTAGATTGATAATAATAAGAGTAATATGTATAGTAATTGTCGTTCTATCGATCATATAAGCATAACATGGCTAATAATATGAGTTAGATTGATAATAATGAGAGTAATGTGTATAGTAATTGTCGTTCTATCGATCATATCTGCATAATATGGTTAATAATATGAGTTAGATTGATAACAGTGAGTGTAATAAGTATAGTAATTGTCGTTCTGTCGATCATATAAGCATAATATGGCCAATAATATGAGTTATATTGATAATAATAAGAGTAATGAGTATAGTAATTGTCGTCCTATCGATCATATCCACATAATATGGCCAATAATATGAGTTAGATTGATAATAATAAGAGTAATAAGTATAGTAATTGTCGTCCTATCGATCACATAAGCATAATATGGCTAATAATATGAGTTATATTGATAATAATAAGAGTAGTGAGTATAGTAATTGTCGTTCTATAGATCATATAAGCATAACATGGCTAATAATATGAGTTAGATTGATAATAATAAGAGCAAAATGTATAGTAATTGTCTTTCTATCGATCATATAAGCATAATATGGCTAATATTATGAGTTAGATTGATAATAATAAGACTAATAAGTATAGTAATTGTCGTTCTATCGATCATATCTGCATAATATGGTTAATAATATGAGTTAGATTGATAACAGTGAGTGTAATAAGTATAGTAATTGTCGTTCTGTCGATCATATAAGCATAATATGGCTAATAATATGAGTTATATTGATAATAATAAGAGTAATAAGTATAGTAATTGTCGTTCCACCGATCATATAAGCATAATATGGCTAATAATATGAGTTAGATTGGTATTAATAGGAGTAAAAAGTACAGTAATCTTCGTTCAATCGATCATATAAGCATAATATGGCTAATAATATGAGTTAGATTGATAATAGTAAGAGGAATAAGTATAGTAATTGTCGTTCTATCGAACATATAATCATAATATGGCTAATAATATGAGTTAGATTGATAATAATAAGAGTAATATGTATAGTAATTGTCGTTCTATCGATCATATAAGCATAATATGGCTAATAATATGAGTTAGATTGATAATAATAAGAGTAACAAGTATAGTAATTGTCGTCCTATCGATCATATCCACATAATCTGGCCAATAATATGAGTTAGATTGATAATAATAAGGGTAATAAGTATAGTAATTGTCGTTCTATCGATCATATAATCATAATATGGCTAGTAATATGAGTTAGATTGATAATAATAAGAGTAATACGTATAGTAATTGTCGTTCTATCGATCATATAAGCATAATATGGCTAATAATATGAGTTAGATTGATAATAATAAGAGTAACGAGTATAGTAATTGTCGCTCTATCGATCATATAAGCATAATATGGCTAATAATATGAGTTAGATTGATAATAATAACAGTAATAAGTCTAGTAATTGTCGTTCAATCGATCATATCTGCATTATATGGTTAATAATATGAGTTAGATTGAAAATAATAAGAGTAATGGGTATAGTAATTGTCGTCCTATCGATCATACCCACATAACATGGCCAATAATATGAGTTAAATTGATAATAATAAGGGTAATAAGTATAGTAATTGTCGCTCTATCGATCATATAAGCATAATATGGCTTATAATATGAGTTAGATTGATAATAGTAAGAGTAATAAGTATAGTAATTGCCGTTCTATCGATAATATAAACAAAATATGGCTAATAATATGAGTTAGATTGATAATAGTGAGTGTAATAAGTATAGTAATTGTCGTTCTATCGATCATATAAGCATAATATGGCTAATAATATGAGTTAGATTGATAATAGTGAGTGTAATAAGTATAGTAATTATAGTTCTATTGTTCATATAAGCATAATATGGTTAATAATATGAGTTACATTGATAATAATAAGAGTAATAAGTATAATAATTATCGTTCTACCGATCATACAAGCATAATGTGGCTAATAATATGAGATAGATTGATAATAATAAGAGTAATAAG
The DNA here is from genome assembly GCF_050947335.1 of Megachile rotundata. Lineage (NCBI taxonomy): Eukaryota > Metazoa > Arthropoda > Insecta > Hymenoptera > Megachilidae > Megachile > Megachile rotundata. Next base: position 54,321 of record NW_027473931.1, read on the forward strand.
TAGAGTAATTATCGTTCTACCGATCATATAAGCATAATATGGCTAATAATATGAGTTAGATTGATAATAGTGAGTGTAATAAGTATAGTAATTGTCGTTCTGTCGATCATATAAGCATAATATGGCTAATAATATGAGTTAGATTGATAATAGTGAGTGTAATAAGTATAGTAATTGTACTTCTATTGCTCATATAAGCATAATATGGTTAATAATATGAGTTACATTGATAATAATAAGAGTAATAAGTATAATAATTATCGTTCTACCGATCATACAAGCATAATGTGGCTAATAATATGAGATGGATTGATAATAATAAGAGTAATAAGTAGAATAATTATCGTTCTAACGATCATATAAGCATAATATGGCTAATAATATGAGTAAGATTGATAATAATAAGAGTAATAAGTACAGTAATTGTCGTTCTATCGTACATATTTGCATAATATCGTTAATAATATGAGTTAGATTGATAACAGTGAGTGTAATAAGTATAGTGATTGTCGTTCTGTCGATCACATAAGCACAATATGGCTAATAATATGAGTTAGATTGATAATAATAATAGTAATAAGTATAGTAATTGTCGGCCTATCGGTCATATTTGCATAACATGGTTAATAATATGAGTTAGATTGATAATAGTGAGTGTAATAAGTATAGTAATTGTCCTTCTTTCGATCATTTAAGCATAATATGGCTAACAATATGAGTTAGATTGATAATAATTAGAGTAATAAGTATAGTAATTGTCGTTCTATCGATCATATAAGCATAAAATGGCTGATAATATGAGTTAGATTGATAATGATAAGAGTAATAAGTACAGTAATTTTGGTTCTATCGATCATATAAGCATAATATGGCTAATAATATGAGTTAGATGGATAATAATAGGAGTAATATGTATAGTAATTGTCGTTCTATCGATTATATCTGCATAATGTGGTAAATAATATGAGTTAGATTGATAATAGTGAGTGTAATAAGTATAGTAATTGTCGTTCTGTCGATCATATAAGCATAATATGGCTAATAATGTGAGTTAGATTCATAATAATTATAGTAATAAGTATGGTAATTGTCGTTCTATCGATCATATAAACATAATATGTCTAATAATATGAGTTAGGTTGATAATAATAAGAGTAAAATGTATAGTAATTGTCGTTCTATCGATCATATAAGCATAATATGGCTAATATTATGAGTTAGATTCATAATAATAAGAGTAATAAGTATAGTAATTGTCGTTCTATCGATCATATCTGCATAATATGGTTAATAATATGAGTTAGATTGATAATAATGAGAGTAATGTGTATAGTAATTGTTGTTCTATCGATCATATAAGCATAATATGGCTAATAATATGAGTTAGATTGATAATAATAAGAGTAATAAGTATAGTAATTGTCGTACTATCGATCACATATGCATAATATGGCTAATAATATGAGTTATATTGATAATAATAAGAGTAGTGAGTATAGTAATTGTCGTTCTATAGATCATATAAGCATAACATGGCTAATAATATAAGTTAGATTGATAATAATAAGAGTAAAATGTATAGTAATTGTCGTTCTATCGATCATATAAGCATAATATGGCTAATATTATGAGTTAGATTGATAATAATAAGAGTAATAAGTATAGTAATTGTCGTTCTATCGATCATATCTGCATAATATGGTTAATAATATGAGTTAGATTGATAACAGTGAGTGTAATAAGTATAGTAATTGTCGTTCTGTCGATCATATAAGCATAATATGGCTAATAATATGAGTTATATTGATAATAATAAGAGTAATAAGTATAGTAATTGTCGTTCCACCTATCATATAAGCATAATATGGCTAATAATATGAGTTAGATTGGTAATAATAAGAGTAAAAAGTATAGTAATTGTCGCTCTATCGATCATATAAGCATAATATGGCTAATAATATGGGTTGGATTGATAATAATAAGACTAATAAGTATAGTAATTGTCGTTCTATCGATCATATAAGCATAATATGGCTAATAATATGAGTTAGATTGATAATAGTGAGTGTAATAAGTATAGTAATTGTCGTTCTGTCGATCATATAAGCATAATATGGCTAATAATATGAGTTAGATTGATAATAGTGAGTGTAATAAGTATAGTAATTGTAGTTCTATTGCTCATATAAGCATAATATGGTTAATAATATGAGTTACATTGATAATAATAAGAGTAATAAGTATAATAATTATCGTTCTACCGATCATACAAGCATAATGTGGCTAATAATATGAGATAGATTGATAATAATAAGAGTAATAAGTAGAATAATTATCGTTCTAACGATCATATAAGCATAATATGGCAAATAATATGTGTTAGATTGATAATAGTGAGTGTAATAAGTATAGTAATTGTCGTTCTGTCGATCATGTAAGCAAAATATGGTTAATAATTTGAGTTAGATTGATAATAATAAGAATAATAAGTATAGTAATTGTCGTTCTATCGATCATATAAGCATAATATGGCGATTAATATGAGTTAGATTGATAATAATAAGAGTAGTGAGTATAGTAATTGTCGTCCTATCGATCATATAAGCATGATATGGCTAATAATATGAGTCAGTTTGATAATAGTAAGAGTAATAAGTATAGTAATTGTCGTTCTGTCGATCATATAAGCATAATATGGCTAATAACATGGGTTAGATTGATAATGATAAGAGTAAAAAGTATAGTAATTGTCGTTCTATCGATCATATAAGCATAATATGGCTAATAATATGAGTTAGATTGATAATAGTGAGTGTAATAAGTATAGTAATTGTAGTTCTATTGCTCATATAAGCATAATATGGTTAATAATATGAGTTAGATTGATAATAGTAAGAGTAATGAGTATAGTAATTGTCGTCCTATCGATCAAATCCACATAATATGGCCAATAATATGAGTTAGATTGATAATAATAAGGGTAATAAGTATAGTAATTGTCGTTCTATCGATCATATAAGCAAAATATGGCTAATAATATGAGTTAGATTGATAATAGTAAGAGTAATAAGTATAGTAATTGTCGTTCTATCGATAATATAAGCAAAATATGGCTAATAATATGAGTTAGATTGATAATAATAAGAGTAATGAGTATAGTAATTGTCGTCCTATCGATCATATCCACATAATATGGCCAATAATATGAGTTAGATTGATAATAATAAGGGTAATAAGTATAGTAATTGTCGTTCTATCGATCATATAAGCATAATATGGCTAATAATATGAGTTAGATTGATAATAATAAGAGTAATATGTATAGTAATTGTCGTTCTATCGATCATATAAGCATAATATGGCTAATAATATGAGTTAGATTGATAATAATAAGAGTAACAAGTATAGTAATTGTCGTTCTATCGATAATATAAGCATAATATGGCTAATAATATGAGTTAGATTGATAATAATAAGAGTAACAAGTATAGTAATTGTCGTTCAATCGATCATATAAGCATAATATGGCTAATAATATGAGTTAGATTGGTAATAATAAGAGTAATAAGTACAGTAATCTTCGTTCAATCGATCATATAAGCATAATATGGCTAATAATATGAGTTAGATTGATAATAGTAAGAGGAATAAGTGTAGTAATTGGCATTCTATCGATCATATAAGCATAATCCGGCTAATAATATGAGTTAGATTGATAATAATAACAGTAATAAGTATAGTAATTGTCGTTCTATCGATCATATAAGCATAATATGGCTAATAATATGAGTTAGATTGATAATAGTAAGAGTAATAAGTATAGTAATTGTCGTTCTATCGATAATATAAGCAAAATATGGCTAATAATATGAGTTAGATTGATAATAATAAGAGTAATGAGTATAGTAATTGTCGTCCTATCGATCATATCCACATAATATGGCCAATAATATGAGTTAGATTGATAATAATAAGGGTAATAAGTATAGTAATTGTCGTTCTATCGATCATATAAGCATAATATGGCTAATAATATGAGTTAGATTGATAATAATAAGAGTAATGAGTACAGTAATTGTCGTTCTATCGATCATATAAGCATAATATGGCTAATAATATGAGTTAGATTGATAGTAGTGAGTGTAATAAGTATAGTAATTGTAGTTCTATTGCTCATATAAGCATAATATGGTTAATAATATGAGTTAGATTGATAATAGTAAGAGTAATGAGTATAGTAATTGTCGTCCTATCGATCAAATCCACATAATATGGCCAATAATATGAGTTAGATTGATAATAATAAGGGTAATAAGTATAGTAATTGTCGTTCTATCGATCATATAAGCAAAATATGGCTAATAATATGAGTTAGATTGATAATAGTAAGAGTAATAAGTATAGTAATTGTCGTTCTATCGATAATATAAGCAAAATATGGCTAATAATATGAGTTAGATTGATAATAATAAGAGTAATGAGTATAGTAATTGTCGTCCTATCGATCATATCCACAGAATATGGCCAATAATATGAGTTAGATTGATAATAATAAGGGTAATAAGTATAGTAATTGTCGTTCTATCGATCATATAAGCATAATATGGCTAATAATATGAGTTAGATTGATAATAATAAGAGTAATATGTATAGTAATTGTCGTTCTATCGATCATATAAGCATAATATGGCTAATAATATGAGTTAGATTGATAATAATAAGAGTAACAAGTATAGTAATTGTCGTTCTATCGATAATATAAGCATAATATGGCTAATAATATGAGTTAGATTGATAATAATAAGAGTAACAAGTATAGTAATTGTCGTTCAATCGATCATATAAGCATAATATGGCTAATAATATGAGTTAGATTGGTAATAATAAGAGTAATAAGTACAGTAATCTTCGTTCAATCGATCATATAAGCATAATATGGCTAATAATATGAGTTAGATTGATAATAGTGAGTGTAATAAGTATAGTAATTGTAGCTCTATTGCTCATATAAGCATAATATGGTTAATAATATGAGTTAGATTGATAATAGTAAGAGTAATGAGTATAGTAATTGTCGTCCTATCGATCAAATCCACACAATATGGCCAATAATATGAGTTAGATTGATAATAATAAGGGTAATAAGTATAGTAATTGTCGTTCTATCGATCATATAAGCATAATATGGCTAATAATATGAGTTAGATTGATAATAGTAAGAGTAATAAGTATAGTAATTGTCGTTCTATCGATCACATAAGCATAATATGGCTAATAATATGAGTTATATTGATAATAATAAGAGTAGTGAGTATAGTGATTGTCGTTCTATAGATCATATAAGCATAACATGGCTAATAATATGAGTTAGATTGATAATAATAAGAGCAAAATGTATAGTAATTGTCTTTCTATCGATCATATAAGCATAATATGGCTAATATTATGAGTTAGATTGATAATAATAAGAGTAATAAGTATAGTAATTGTCGTTCTATCGATCATATCTGCATAATATGGTTAGTAATATGAGTTAGATTGATAACAGTGAGTGTAATAAGTATAGTAATTGTCGTTCTGTCGATCATATAAGCATAATATGGCTAATAATATGAGTTATATTGATAATAATAAGAGTAATAAGTATAGTAATTGTCGTTCCACCGATCATATAAGCATAATATGGCTAATAATATGAGTTAGATTGGTATTAATAGGAGTAAAAAGTACAGTAATCTTCGTTCAATCGATCATATAAGCATAATATGGCTAATAATATGAGTTAGATTGATAATAGTAAGAGGGATAAGTATAGTAATTGTCGTTCTATCGATCATATAAGCATAATATGGCTAATAATATGAGTTAGATTGATAATAATAAGAGTAATATGTATAGTAATTGTCGTTCTATCGATCATATAAGCATAATATGGCTAATAATATGAGTTAGATTGATAATAATAAGAGTAACAAGTATAGTAATTGTCGTCCTATCGATCATATCCACATAATCTGGCCAATAATATGAGTTAGATTGATAATAATAAGGGTAATAAGTATAGTAATTGTCGTTCTATCGATCATATAAGCATAATATGGCTAGTAATATGAGTTAGATTGATAATAATAAGAGTAATACGTATAGTAATTGTCGTTCTATCGATCATATAAGCATAATATGGCTAATAATATGAGTTAGATTGATAATAATAAGAGTAACGAGTATAGTAATTGTCGCTCTATCGATCATATAAGCATAATATGGCTAATAATATGAGTTAGATTGATAATAGTGAGTGTAATAAGTATAGTAATTGTAGCTCTATTGCTCATATAAGCATAATATGGTTAATAATATGAGTTAGATTGATAATAGTAAGAGTAATGAGTATAGTAATTGTCGTCCTATCGATCAAATCCACACAATATGGCCAATAATATGAGTTAGATTGATAATAATAAGGGTAATAAGTATAGTAATTGTCGTTCTATCGATCATATAAGCATAATATGGCTAATAATATGAGTTAGATTGATAATAGTAAGAGTAATAAGTATAGTAATTGTCGTTCTATCGATAATATAAGCAAAATATGGCTAATAATATGAGTTAGATTGATAATAATAAGAGTAATGAGTATAGTAATTGTCGTCCTATCGATCATATCCACATAATATGGCCAATAATATGAGTTAGATTGATAATAATAAGGGTAATAAGTATAGTAATTGTCGTTCTATCGATCATATAAGCATAATATGGCTAATAATATGAGTTAGATTGATAATAATAAGAGTAATATGTATAGTAATTGTCGTTCTATCGATCATATAAGCATAACATGGCTAATAATATGAGTTAGATTGATAATAATGAGAGTAATGTGTATAGTAATTGTTGTTCTATCGATCATATAAGCATAATATGGCTAATAATATGAGTTAGATTGATAATAATAAGAGTAGTAAGTATAGTAATTGTCGTCCTATCGATCACATAAGCATAATATGGCTAATAATATGAGTTATATTGATAATAATAAGAGTAGTGAGTATAGTAATTGTCGTTCTATAGATCATATAAGCATAACATGGCTAATAATATGAGTTAGATTGATAATAATAAGAGCAAAATGTATAGTAATTGTCTTTCTATCGATCATATAAGCATAATATGGCTAATATTATGAGTTAGATTGATAATAATAAGAGTAATAAGTATAGTAATTGTCGTTCTATCGATCATATCTGCATAATATGGTTAATAATATGAGTTAGATTGATAACAGTGAGTGTAATAAGTATAGTAATTGTCGTTCTGTCGATCATATAAGCATAATATGGCTAATAATATGAGTTATATTGATAATAATAAGAGTAATAAGTATAGTAATTGTCGTTCCACCGATCATATAAGCATAATATGGCTAATAATATGAGTTAGATTGGTATTAATAGGAGTAAAAAGTACAGTAATCTTCGTTCAATCGATCATATAAGCATAATATGGCTAATAATATGAGTTAGATTGATAATAGTAAGAGGAATAAGTATAGTAATTGTCGTTCTATCGATCATATAAGCATAATATGGCTAATAATATGAGTTAGATTGATAATAATAAGAGTAATATGTATAGTAATTGTCGTTCTATCGATCATATAAGCATAATATGGCTAATAATATGAGTTAGATTGATAATAATAAGAGTAACAAGTATAGTAATTGTCGTCCTATCGATCATATCCACATAATCTGGCCAATAATATGAGTTAGATTGATAATAATAAGGGTAATAAGTATAGTAATTGTCGTTCTATCGATCATATAAGCATAATATGGCTAGTAATATGAGTTAGATTGATAATAATAAGAGTAATACGTATAGTAATTGTCGTTCTATCGATCATATAAGCATAATATGGCTAATAATATGAGTTAGATTGATAATAATAAGAGTAACGAGTATAGTAATTGTCGCTCTATCGATCATATAAGCATAATATGGCTAATAATATGAGTTAGATTGATAATAATAACAGTAATAAGTATAGTAATTGTCGTCCTATCGATCATATCAACATAATCTGGCCAATAATATGAGTTAGATTGATAATAATAAGGGTAATAAGTATAGTAATTGTCGTTCTATCGATCATATAAGCATAATATGGCTAGTAATATGAGTTAGATTCATAATAATAAGAGTAATACGTATAGTAATTGTCGTTCTATCGATAATATAAGCATAATATGGCTAATAATATGAGTTAGATTGATAATAATAAGAGTAACGAGTATAGTAATTGTCGTTCTATCGATAATATAAGCATAATATGGCTAATAATATGAGTTAGATTGATAATAATAACAGTAATAAGTCTAGTAATTGTCGTTCAATCGCTCATATAAGCATAATATGGCTAATAATATGAGTTAGATTGATAATAATAAGAGTAACAAGTATAGTAATTGTCGTTCAATCGATCATATAAGCATAATATGGCTAATAATATGAGTTAGATTGGTAATAATAAGAGTAATAAATACAGTAATCTTCGTTCAATCGATCATATAAGCATAATATGGCTAATAATATGAGTTAGATTGATAATAGTAAGAGGAATAAGTATAGTAATTGTCGTTCTATCGATCATATAAGCATAATATGGCTAATAATATGAGTTAGATTGATAATAATAAGAGTAATATGTATAGTAATTGTCGTTCTATCGATCATATAAGCATAATATGGCTAATAATATGAGTTAGATTGATAATAATAAGAGTAACAAGTATAGTAATTATCGTCCTATCGATCATATCCACATAATCTGGCCAATAATATGAGTTAGATTGATAATAACAAGGGTAATAAGTATAGTAATTGTCGTTCTATCGATCATATAAGCATAATATGGCTAATATTATGAGTTAGATTGATAATAATAAGAGTAATAAGTATAGTAATTGTCGTTCTATCGATCATATCTGCATAATATGGTTAATAATATGAGTTAGATTGATAACAGTGAGTGTAATAAGTATAGTAATTGTCGTTCTGTCGATCATATAAGCATAATATGGCTAATAATATGAGTTATATTGATAATAATAAGAGTAATAAGTATAGTAATTGTCGTTCCACCGATCATATAAGCATAATATGGCTAATAATATGAGTTAGATTGGTATTAATAGGAGTAAAAAGTACAGTAATCTTAGTTCAATCGATCATATAAGCATAATATGGCTAATAATATGAGTTAGATTGATAATAGTAAGAGGAATAAGTACAGTAATTGTCGTTCTATCGATCATATAAGCATAATATGGCTAATAATATGAGTTAGATTGATAATAATAAGAGTAATATGTATAGTAATTGTCGTTCTATCGATCATATAAGCATAACATGGCTAATAATATGAGTTAGATTGATAATAATGAGAGTAATGTGTATAGTAATTGTTGTTCTATCGATCATATAAGCATAATATGGCTAATAATATGAGTTAGATTGATAATAATAAGAGTAGTAAGTATAGTAATTGTCGTCCTATCGATCACATAAGCATAATATGGCTAATAATATGAGTTATATTGATAATAATAAGAGTAGTGAGTATAGTAATTGTCGTTCTATAGATCATATAAGCATAACATGGCTAATAATATGAGTTAGATTGATAATAATAAGAGCAAAATGTATAGTAATTGTCTTTCTATCGATCATATAAGCATAATATGGCTAATATTATGAGTTAGATTGATAATAATAAGAGTAATAAGTATAGTAATTGTCGTTCTATCGATCATATCTGCATAATATGGTTAATAATATGAGTTAGATTGATAACAGTGAGTGTAATAAGTATAGTAATTGTCGTTCTGTCGATCATATAAGCATAATATGGCTAATAATATGAGTTATATTGATAATAATAAGAGTAATAAGTATAGTAATTGTCGTTCCACCGATCATATAAGCATAATATGGCTAATAATATGAGTTAGATTGGTATTAATAGGAGTAAAAAGTACAGTAATCTTCGTTCAATCGATCATATAAGCATAATATGGCTAATAATATGAGTTAGATTGATAATAGTAAGAGGAATAAGTATAGTAATTGTCGTTCTATCGATCATATAAGCATAATATGGCTAATAATATGAGTTAGATTGATAATAATAAGAGTAATATGTATAGTAATTGTCGTTCTATCGATCATATAAGCATAATATGGCTAATAATATGAGTTAGATTGATAATAATAAGAGTAACAAGTATAGTAATTGTCGTCCTATCGATCATATCCACATAATCTGGCCAATAATATGAGTTAGATTGATAATAATAAGGGTAATAAGTATAGTAATTGTCGTTCTATCGATCATATAAGCATAATATGGCTAGTAATATGAGTTAGATTGATAATAATAAGAGTAATATGTATAGTAATTGTCGTTCTATCGATCATATAAGCATAATATGGCTAATAATATGAGTTAGATTGATAATAATAAGAGTAACGAGTATAGTAATTGTCGTTCTATCGATAATATAAGCATAATATGGCTAATAATATGAGTTAGATTGATAATAATAAGAGTAACAAGTATAGTAATTGTCGTTCAATCGATCATATAAGCATAATATGGCTAATAATATGAGTTAGATTGGTAATAATAAGAGTAATAAGTACAGTAATCTTCGTTCAATCGATCATATAAGCATAATATGGCTAATAATATGAGTTAGATTGATAATAGTGAGTGTAATAAGTATAGTAATTGTAGCTCTATTGCTCATATAAGCATAATATGGTTAATAATATGAGTTAGATTGATAATAGTAAGAGTAATGAGTATAGTAATTGTCGTCCTATCGATCAAATCCACACAATATGGCCAATAATATGAGTTAGATTGATAATAATAAGGGTAATAAGTATAGTAATTGTCGTTCTATCGATCATATAAGCATAATATGGCTAATAATATGTGTTAGATTGATAATAGTAAGAGTAATAAGTATAGTAATTGTCGTTCTATCGATCACATAAGCATAATATGGCTAATAATATGAGTTATATTGATAATAATAAGAGTAGTGAGTATAGTGATTGTCGTTCTATAGATCATATAAGCATAACATGGCTAATAATATGAGTTAGATTGATAATAATAAGAGCAAAATGTATAGTAATTGTCTTTCTATCGATCATATAAGCATAATATGGCTAATATTATGAGTTAGATTGATAATAATAAGAGTAATAAGTATAGTAATTGTCGTTCTATCGATCATATCTGCATAATATGGTTAGTAATATGAGTTAGATTGATAACAGTGAGTGTAATAAGTATAGTAATTGTCGTTCTGTCGATCATATAAGCATAATATGGCTAATAATATGAGTTATATTGATAATAATAAGAGTAATAAGTATAGTAATTGTCGTTCCACCGATCATATAAGCATAATATGGCTAATAATATGAGTTAGATTGGTATTAATAGGAGTAAAAAGTACAGTAATCTTCGTTCAATCGATCATATAAGCATAATATGGCTAATAATATGAGTTAGATTGATAATAGTAAGAGGGATAAGTATAGTAATTGTCGTTCTATCGATCATATAAGCATAATATGGCTAATAATATGAGTTAGATTGATAATAATAAGAGTAATATGTATAGTAATTGTCGTTCTATCGATCATATAAGCATAATATGGCTAATAATATGAGTTAGATTGATAATAATAAGAGTAACAAGTATAGTAATTGTCGTCCTATCGATCATATCCACATAATCTGGCCAATAATATGAGTTAGATTGATAATAATAAGGGTAATAAGTATAGTAATTGTCGTTCTATCGATCATATAAGCATAATATGGCTAGTAATATGAGTTAGATTGATAATAATAAGAGTAATACGTATAGTAATTGTCGTTCTATCGATCATATAAGCATAATATGGCTAATAATATGAGTTAGATTGATAATAATAAGAGTAACGAGTATAGTAATTGTCGCTCTATCGATCATATAAGCATAATATGGCTAATAATATGAGTTAGATTGATAATAGTGAGTGTAATAAGTATAGTAATTGTAGCTCTATTGCTCATATAAGCATAATATGGTTAATAATATGAGTTAGATTGATAATAGTAAGAGTAATGAGTATAGTAATTGTCGTCCTATCGATCAAATCCACACAATATGGCCAATAATATGAGTTAGATTGATAATAATAAGGGTAATAAGTATAGTAATTGTCGTTCTATCGATCATATAAGCATAATATGGCTAATAATATGAGTTAGATTGATAATAGTAAGAGTAATAAGTATAGTAATTGTCGTTCTATCGATAATATAAGCAAAATATGGCTAATAATATGAGTTAGATTGATAATAATAAGAGTAATGAGTATAGTAATTGTCGTCCTATCGATCATATCCACATAATATGGCCAATAATATGAGTTAGATTGATAATAATAAGGGTAATAAGTATAGTAATTGTCGTTCTATCGATCATATAAGCATAATATGGCTAATAATATGAGTTAGATTGATAATAATAAGAGTAATATGTATAGTAATTGTCGTTCTATCGATCATATAAGCATAACATGGCTAATAATATGAGTTAGATTGATAATAATGAGAGTAATGTGTATAGTAATTGTTGTTCTATCGATCATATAAGCATAATATGGCTAATAATATGAGTTAGATTGATAATAATAAGAGTAGTAAGTATAGTAATTGTCGTCCTATCGATCACATAAGCATAATATGGCTAATAATATGAGTTATATTGATAATAATAAGAGTAGTGAGTATAGTAATTGTCGTTCTATAGATCATATAAGCATAACATGGCTAATAATATGAGTTAGATTGATAATAATAAGAGCAAAATGTATAGTAATTGTCTTTCTATCGATCATATAAGCATAATATGGCTAATATTATGAGTTAGATTGATAATAATAAGAGTAATAAGTATAGTAATTGTCGTTCTATCGATCATATCTGCATAATATGGTTAATAATATGAGTTAGATTGATAACAGTGAGTGTAATAAGTATAGTAATTGTCGTTCTGTCGATCATATAAGCATAATATGGCTAATAATATGAGTTATATTGATAATAATAAGAGTAATAAGTATAGTAATTGTCGTTCCACCGATCATATAAGCATAATATGGCTAATAATATGAGTTAGATTGGTATTAATAGGAGTAAAAAGTACAGTAATCTTCGTTCAATCGATCATATAAGCATAATATGGCTAATAATATGAGTTAGATTGATAATAGTAAGAGGAATAAGTATAGTAATTGTCGTTCTATCGATCATATAAGCATAATATGGCTAATAATATGAGTTAGATTGATAATAATAAGAGTAATATGTATAGTAATTGTCGTTCTATCGATCATATAAGCATAATATGGCTAATAATATGAGTTAGATTGATAATAATAAGAGTAACAAGTATAGTAATTGTCGTCCTATCGATCATATCCACATAATCTGGCCAATAATATGAGTTAGATTGATAATAATAAGGGTAATAAGTATAGTAATTGTCGTTCTATCGATCATATAAGCATAATATGGCTAGTAATATGAGTTAGATTGATAATAATAAGAGTAATACGTATAGTAATTGTCGTTCTATCGATCATATAAGCATAATATGGCTAATAATATGAGTTAGATTGATAATAATAAGAGTAACGAGTATAGTAATTGTCGCTCTATCGATCATATAAGCATAATATGGCTAATAATATGAGTTAGATTGATAATAATAACAGTAATAAGTATAGTAATTGTCGTCCTATCGATCATATCAACATAATCTGGCCAATAATATGAGTTAGATTGATAATAATAAGGGTAATAAGTATAGTAATTGTCGTTCTATCGATCATATAAGCATAATATGGCTAGTAATATGAGTTAGATTCATAATAATAAGAGTAATACGTATAGTAATTGTCGTTCTATCGATAATATAAGCATAATATGGCTAATAATATGAGTTAGATTGATAATAATAAGAGTAACGAGTATAGTAATTGTCGTTCTATCGATAATATAAGCATAATATGGCTAATAATATGAGTTAGATTGATAATAATAACAGTAATAAGTCTAGTAATTGTCGTTCAATCGCTCATATAAGCATAATATGGCTAATAATATGAGTTAGATTGATAATAATAAGAGTAACAAGTATAGTAATTGTCGTTCAATCGATCATATAAGCATAATATGGCTAATAATATGAGTTAGATTGGTAATAATAAGAGAAATAAATACAGTAATCTTCGTTCAATCGATCATATAAGCATAATATGGCTAATAATATGAGTTAGATTGATAATAGTAAGAGGAATAAGTATAGTAATTGTCGTTCTATCGATCATATAAGCATAATATGGCTAATAATATGAGTTAGATTGATAATAATAAGAGTAATATGTATAGTAATTGTCGTTCTATCGATCATATAAGCATAATATGGCTAATAATATGAGTTAGATTGATAATAATAAGAGTAACAAGTATAGTAATTGTCGTCCTATCGATCATATCCACATAATCTGGCCAATAATATGAGTTAGATTGATAATAACAAGGGTAATAAGTATAGTAGTTGTCGTTCTATCGATCATATAAGCATAATATGGCTAATATTATGAGTTAGATTGATAATAATAAGAGTAATAAGTATAGTAATTGTCGTTCTATCGATCATATCTGCATAATATGGTTAATAATATGAGTTAGATTGATAACAGTGAGTGTAATAAGTATAGTAATTGTCGTTCTGTCGATCATATAAGCATAATATGGCTAATAATATGAGTTATATTGATAATAATAAGAGTAATAAGTATAGTAATTGTCGTTCCACCGATCATATAAGCATAATATGGCTAATAATATGAGTTAGATTGGTATTAATAGGAGTAAAAAGTACAGTAATCTTCGTTCAATCGATCATATAAGCATAATATGGCTAATAATATGAGTTAGATTGATAATAGTAAGAGGAATAAGTATAGTAATTGTCGTTCTATCGATCATATAAGCATAATATGGCTAATAATATGAGTTAGATTGATAATAATAAGAGTAATATGTATAGTAATTGTCGTTCTATCGATCATATAAGCATAATATGGCTAATAATATGAGTTAGATTGATAATAATAAGAGTAACAAGTATAGTAATTGTCGTCCTATCGATCATATCCACATAATCTGGCCAATAATATGAGTTAGATTGATAATAATAAGGGTAATAAGTATAGTAATTGTCGTTCTATCGATCATATAAGCATAATATGGCTAGTAATATGAGTTAGATTGATAATAATAAGAGTAATACGTATAGTAATTGTCGTTCTATCGATCATATAAGCATAATATGGCTAATAATATGAGTTAGATTGATAATAATAAGAGTAACGAGTATAGTAATTGTCGCTCTATCGATCATATAAGCATAATATGGCTAATAATATGAGTTGGATTGATAATAATAACAGTAATAAGTATAGTAATTGTCGTCCTATCGATCATATCCACATAATCTGGCCAATAATATGAGTTAGATTGATAATAATAAGGGTAATAAGTATAGTAATTGTCGTTCTATCGATCATATAAGCATAATATGGCTAGTAATATGAGTTAGATTGATAATAATAAGAGTAATACGTATAGTAATTGTCGTTCTATCGATAATATAAGCATAATATGGCTAATAATATGAGTTAGATTGATAATAATAAGAGTAACGAGTATAGTAATTGTCGTTCTATCGATAATATAAGCATAATATGGCTAATAATATGAGTTAGATTGATAATAATAACAGTAATAAGTCTAGTAATTGTCGTTCAATCGCTCATATAAGCATAATATGGCTAATAATATGAGTTAGATTGATAATAATAAGAGTAACAAGTATAGTAATTGTCGTTCTATCGATCATATAAGCATAATATGGCTAATAATATGAGTTAGATTGATAATAATAAGAGTAATATGTATAGTAATTGTCGTTCTATCGATCATATAAGCATAATATGGCTAATAATATGAGTTAGATTGATAATAATAAGAGTAACAAGTATAGTAATTGTCGTCCTATCGATCATATCCACATAATCTGGCCAATAATATGAGTTAGATTGATAATAATAAGGGTAATAAGTATAGTAATTGTCGTTCTATCGATCATATAAGCATAATATGGCTAGTAATATGAGTTAGATTGATAATAATAAGAGTAATACGTATAGTAATTGTCGTTCTATCGATAATATAAGCATAATATGGCTAATAATATGAGTTAGATTGATAATAATAAGAGTAACGAGTATAGTAATTGTCGCTCTATCGATCATATAAGCATAATATGGCTAATAATATGAGTTAGATTGATAATAATAACAGTAATAAGTCTAGTAATTGTCGTTCAATCGATCATATCTGCATTATATGGTTAATAATATGAGTTAGATTGAAAATAATAAGAGTAATGGGTATAGTAATTGTCGTCCTATCGATCATACCCACATAACATGGCCAATAATATGAGTTAAATTGATAATAATAAGGGTAATAAGTATAGTAATTGTCGCTCTATCGATCATATAAGCATAATATGGCTTATAATATGAGTTAGATTGATAATAGTAAGAGTAATAAGTATAGTAATTGCCGTTCTATCGATAATATAAACAAAATATGGCTAATAATATGAGTTAGATTGATAATAGTAAGAGTAATAAGTATAGTAATTGTCGTTCTATCGATCATGTCTGCATAATATGGTTAATAATATGAGTCAGATTGATAACAGTGAGTGTAATAAGTATAGTAATTGTCGTTCTGTCGATCATATAAGCATAATATGGCTAATAATATGAGTTATATTGATAATAATAAGTGTAAAAAGTATAGTAATTGTCGCTCTATCGATCATATAAGCATAATATGGCTAATAATATGGGTTGGATTGATAATAATAAGACTAATAAGTATAGTAATTGTCGTTCTATCGATCATATATGCATAATATGGCTAATAATATGAGTTAGATTGATAATAGTGAGTGTAATAAGTATAGTAATTGTCGTTCTATCGATCATATAAGCATAATATGGCTAATAATATGAGTTAGATTGATAATAGTGAGTGTAATAAGTATAGTAATTATAGTTCTATTGTTCATATAAGCATAATATGGTTAATAATATGAGTTACATTGATAATAATAAGAGTAATAAGTATAATAATTATCGTTCTACCGATCATACAAGCATAATGTGGCTAATAATATGAGATAGATTGATAATAATAAGAGTAATAAGTAGAGTAATTATCGTTCTACCGATCATATAAGCATAATATGGCTAATAATATGAGTTAGATTGATAATAGTGAGTGTAATAAGTATAGTAATTGTCGTTCTGTCGATCATATAAGCATAATATGGCTAATAATATGAGTTAGATTGATAATAGTGAGTGTAATAAGTATAGTAATTGTACTTCTATTGCTCATATAAGCATAATATGGTTAATAATATGAGTTACATTGATAATAATAAGAGTAATAAGTATAATAATTATCGTTCTACCGATCATACAAGCATAATGTGGCTAATAATATGAGATAGATTGATAATAATAAGAGTAATAAGTAGAATAATTATCGTTCTAACGATCATATAAGCATAATATGGCTAATAATATGAGTAAGATTGATAATAATAAGAGTAATAAGTACAGTAATTGTCGTTCTATCGTACATATTTGCATAATATCGTTAATAATATGAGTTAGATTGATAACAGTGAGTGTAATAAGTATAGTGATTGTCGTTCTGTCGATCACATAAGCACAATATGGCTAATAATATGAGTTAGATTGATAATAATAATAGTAATAAGTATAGTAATTGTCGGTCTATCGGTCATATTTGCATAACATGGTTAATAATATGAGTTAGATTGATAATAGTGAGTGTAATAAGTATAGTAATTGTCCTTCTTTCGATCATTTAAGCATAATATGGCTAACAATATGAGTTAGATTGATAATAATTAGAGTAATAAGTATAGTAATTGTCGTTCTATCGATCATATAAGCATAAAATGGCTGATAATATGAGTTAGATTGATAATGATAAGAGTAATAAGTACAGTAATTTTGGTTCTATCGATCATATAAGCATAATATGGCTAATAATATGAGTTAGATGGATAATAATAGGAGTAATATGTATAGTAATTGTCGTTCTATCGATTATATCTGCATAATGTGGTAAATAATATGAGTTAGATTGATAATAGTGAGTGTAATAAGTATAGTAATTGTCGTTCTGTCGATCATATAAGCATAATATGGCTAATAATATGAGTTAGATTTATAATAGTGAGTGTAATAAGTATAGTAATTGTAGTTCTATTGCTCATATAAGCATAATATGGCTAATAATATGAGTTAGATTGATAATAATAAGAGTAACAAGTATAGTAATTGTCGTTCAACCGATCATATAAGCATAATATGGCTAATAATATGAGTTAGATTGGTAATAATAAGAGTAATAAGTACAGTAATCTTCGTTCAATCGATCATATAAGCATAATATGGCTAATAATATGAGATAGATTGATAATAGTAAGAGTAATAAGTATAGTAATTGTCGTTCTATCGATCATATCTGCACAATATGGTTAATAATATGAGTTAGATTGATAATAGTAAGAGTAATAAGTATAGTAATTGTCGTTCTATCGATAATATAAGCAAAATATGGCTAATAATATGAGTTAGATTGATAATAATAAGAGTAATGAGTATAGTAATTGTCGTCCTATCGATCATATCCACATAATATGGCCAATAATATGAGTTAGATTGATAATAATAAGGGTAATAAGTATAGTAATTGTCGTTCTATCGATCATATAAGCATAATATGGCTAATAATATGAGTTAGATTGATAATAATAAGAGCAATATGTATAGTAATTGTCGTTCTATCGATCATATAAGCATAATATGGCTAATAATATGAGTTAGATTGATAATAATAAGAGTAACAAGTATAGTAATTGTCGTTCTATCGATAATATAAGCATAATATGGCTAATAATATGAGTTAGATTGATAATAATAAGAGTAACAAGTATAGTAATTGTCGTTCAATCGATCATATAAGCCTAATATGGCTAATAATATGAGTTAGATTGGTAATAATAAGAGTAATAAGTACAGTAATCTTCGTTCAATCGATCATATAAGCATAATCCGGCTAATAATATGAGTTAGATTGATAATAATAAGAGTAATGAGTATAGTAATTGTCGTCCTATCGATCATATCCACATAATATGGCCAATAATATGAGTTAGATTGATAATAATAAGGGTAATAAGTATAGTAATTGTCGTTCTATCGATCATACAAGCATAATATGGCTAATAATATGAGTTAGATTGATAATAATAAGAGTAATATGTATAGTAATTGTCGTTCTATCGATCATATAGGCATAACATGGCTAATAATATGAGTTAGATTGATAATAATGAGAGTAATGTGTATAGTAATTGTTGTTCTATCGATCATATAAGCATAATATGGCTAATAATATGAGTTAGATTGATAATAATAAGAGTAATAAGTATAGTAGTTGTCGTCCTATCGATCACATAAGCATAATATGGCTAATAATATGAGTTATATTGATAATAATAAGAGTAGTGAGTACAGTAGTTGTCGTTCTATAGATCATATAAGCATAACATGGCTAATAATATGAGTTAGATTGATAATAATAAGAGTAAAATGTATAGTAATTGTCGTTCTATCGATCATATAAGCATAATATGGCTAATATTATGAGTTAGATTGATAATAATAAGAGTAATAAGTATAGTAATTGTCGTTCTATCGATAATATAAGCATAATATGGCTAATAATATGAGTTAGATTGATAATAATAAGAGTAACAAGTATAGTAATTGTCGTCCTATCGATCATATCCACATAATATGGCCAATAATATGAGTTAGATTGATAATAATAAGGGTAATAAGTATAGTAATTGTCGTTCTATCGATCATACAAGCATAATATGGCTAATAATATGAGTTAGATTGATAATAATAAGAGTAATATGTATAGTAATTGTCGTTCTATCGATCATATAAGCATAACATGGCTAATAATATGAGTTAGATTGATAATAATGAGAGTAATGTGTATAGTAATTGTCGTTCTATCGATCATATCTGCATAATATGGTTAATAATATGAGTTAGATTGATAACAGTGAGCGTAATAAGTATAGTAATTGTCGTTCTGTCGATCATATAAGCATAATATGGCCAATAATATGAGTTATATTGATAATAATAAGAGTAATAAGTATAGTAATTGTCGTTCTGTCGATCATATAAGCATAATATGGCTAATAACATGGGTTAGATTGATAATGATAAGAGTAAAAAGTATAGTAATTGTCGTTCTATCGATCATATCTGCTTAATATGGTTAATAATATGAGTTAGATTGATAATAGTGAGTGTAATAAGTAAAGTAGTTGTCGTTCTGTCGATCATATAAGCATAATATGGCTAATAATATGAGTTATATTGATAATAATAAGAGTAATAAGTATAGTAATTGTCGTTCGATCGATCATATAACCATAATATGGTTAATAATATGAGTTAGATTGATAATAGTGAGTGTAATAAGTATAGTGGTTGTCGTTCTGTCGATCATATAAGCATAATATGGCTAATAATACGAGTTAGATTGGTAATAATAAGAGTAAAAAGTACAGTAATTGTCGCTCTATCGATCATATAAGCATAATATGGCTAATAATATGGGTTGGATTGATAATAATAAGACTAATAAGTATAGTAATTGTCGTTCTATCGATCATATAAGCATAATATGGCTAATAATATGAGTTAGATTGATAATAGTGAGTGTAATAAGTATAGTAATTGTCGTTCTGTCGATCATATAAGCATAATATGGCTAATAATATGAGTTAGATTGATAATAGTGAGTGTAATAAGTATAGTAATTGTAGTTCTATTGCTCATATAAGCATAATATGGTTAATAATATGAGTTACATTGATAATAATAAGAGTAATAAGTATAATAATTATCGTTCTACCGATCATACAAGCATAATGTGGCTAATAATATGAGTTAGATTGATAATAATAAGAGTAATATGTATAGTAATTGTCGTTCTATCGATCATATAAGCATAATATGGCTAATAATATGAGTTAGATTGATAATAATAAGAGTAACAAGTATAGTAATTGTCGTTCTATCGATAATATAAGCATAATATGGCTAATAATATGAGTTAGATTGATAATAGTGAGTGTAATAAGTAAAGTAGTTGTCGTTCTGTCGATCATATAAGCATAATATGGCTAATAATATGAGTTATATTGATAATAATAAGGGTAATAAGTATAGTAATTGTCGTTCTATCGATCATATAAGCACAATATGGTTAATAATATGAGTTAGATTGATAATAGTGAGTGTAATAAGTATAGTGGTTGTCGTTCTGTCGATCATATAAGCATAATATGGCTAATAATACGAGTTAGATTGGTAATAATAAGAGTAAAAAGTATAGTAATTGTCGCTCTATCGATCATATAAGCATAATATGGCTAATAATATGGGTTGGATTGATAATAATAAGACTAATAAGTATAGTAATTGTCGTTCTATCGATCATATAAGCATAATATGGCTAATAATATGAGTTAGATTGATAATAGTGAGTGTAATAAGTAAAGTAGTTGTCGTTCTGTCGATCATATAAGCATAATATGGCTAATAATATGAGTTATATTGATAATAATAAGAGTAATAAGTATAGTAATTGTCGTTCTATCGATCATATAAGCATAATATGGCTAATAATATGAGTTAGATTGATAATAGTGAGTGTAATAAGTATAGTAATTGTCGTTCTGTCGATCATATAAGCATAATATGGCTAATAATATGAGTTAGATTGATAATAGTGAGTGTAATAAGTATAGTAATTGTAGCTCTATTGCTCATATAAGCATAATATGGTTAATAATATGAGTTACATTGATAATAATAAGAGTAATAAGTATAATAATTATCGTTCTACCGATCATACAAGCATAATGTGGCTAATAATATGAGTTAGATTGATAATAATAAGAGTAATATGTATAGTAATTGTCGTTCTATCGATCATATAAGCATAATATGGCTAATAATATGAGTTAGATTGATAATAATAAGAGTAACAAGTATAGTAATTGTCGTTCTATCGATAATATAAGCATAATATGGCTAATAATATGAGTTAGATTGATAATAGTGAGTGTAATAAGTAAAGTAGTTGTCGTTCTGTCGATCATATAAGCATAATATGGCTAATAATATGAGTTATATTGATAATAATAAGAGTAATAAGTATAGTAATTGTCGTTCTATCGATCATATAAGCATAATATGGTTAATAATATGAGTTAGATTGATAATAGTGAGTGTAATAAGTATAGTGGTTGTCGTTCTGTCGATCATATAAGCATAATATGGCTAATAATACGAGTTAGATTGGTAATAATAAGAGTAAAAAGTATAGTAATTGTCGCTCTATCGATCATATAAGCATAATATGGCTAATAATATGGGTTGGATTGATAATAATAAGACTAATAAGTATAGTAATTGTCGTTCTATCGATCATATAAGCATAATATGGCTAATAATATGAGTTAGATTGATAATAGTGAGTGTAATAAGTATAGTAATTGTCGTTCTGTCGATCATATAAGCATAATATGGCTAATAATATGAGTTAGATTGATAATAGTGAGTGTAATAAGTATAGTAATTGTGGTTCTATTGCTCATATAAGCATAATATGGTTAATAATATGAGTTACATTGATAATAATAAGAGTAATAAGTATAATAATTATCGTTCTACCGATCATACAGGCATAATGTGGCTAATAATATGAGTTAGATTGATAATAATAAGAGTAATATGTATAGTAATTGTCGTTCTATCGATCATATAAGCATAATATGGCTAATAATATGAGTTAGATTGATAATAATAAGAGTAACAAGTATAGTAATTGTCGTTCTATCGATAATATAAGCATAATATGGCTAATAATATGAGTTAGATTGATAATAATAAGAGTAACAAGTATAGTAATTGTCGTTCTATCGATCATATCTGCATAATATGGTTAATAATATGAGTTAGATTGATAATAATAAGGGTAATAAGTATAGTAATTGTGGTTCTATCGATCATACAAGCATAATATGGCTAATAGTATGAGTTAGATTGATAATAATAAGAGTAATATGTATAGTAATTGTCGTTCTATCGATCATATAAGCATAACATGGCTAATAATATGAGTTAGATTGATAATAATGAGAGTAATGTGTATAGTAATTGTTGTTCTATCGATCATATAAGCATAATATGGCTAATAATATGAGTTAGATTGATAATAATAAGAGTAATAAGTATAGTAATTGTCGTCCTATCGATCACATATGCATAATATGGCTAATAATATGAGTTATATTGATAATAATAAGAGTAGTGAGTATAGTAATTGTCGTTCTATAGATCATATAAGCATAACATGGCTAATAATATAAGTTAGATTGATAATAATAAGAGTAAAATGTATAGTAATTGTCGTTCTATCGATCATATAAGCATAATATGGCTAATATTATGAGTTAGATTGATAATAATAAGAGTAATAAGTATAGTAATTGTCGTTCTATCGATCATATCTGCATAATATGGTTAATAATATGAGTTAGATTGATAACAGTGAGTGTAATAAGTATAGTAATTGTCGTTCTGTCGATCATATAAGCATAATATGGCTAATAACATGAGTTAGATTGGTAATAATAAGAGTAAAAAGTATAGTAATTGTCGCTCTATCGATCATATAAGCATAATATGGCTAATAATATGGGTTGGATTGATAATAATAAGACTAATAAGTATAGTAATTGTCGTTCTATCGATCATATAAGCATAATATGGCTAATAATATGAGTTAGATTGATAATAGTGAGTGTAATAAGTATAGTAATTGTAGTTCCATTGCTCATACAAGCATAATATGGTTAATAATATGAGTTACATTGATAATAATAAGAGTAATAAGTATAATAATTATCGTTCTACCGATCATACAAGCATAATGTGGCTAATAATATGAGATAGATTGATAATAATAAGAGTAATAAGTAGAATAATTATCGTTCTAATGATCATATAAGCATAATATGGCAAATAATATGTGTTAGATTGATAATAGTGAGTGTAATAAGTATAGTAATTGTCGTTCTGTCGATCATATAAGCATAATATGGCTAATAATATGAGTTAGATTTATAATAGTGAGTGTAATAAGTATAGTAATTGTAGTTCTATTGCTCATATAAGCATAATATGGCTAATAATATGAGTTAGATTGATAATAATAAGAGTAACAAGTATAGTAATTGTCGTTCCACCGATCATATAAGCATAATATGGCTAATAATATGAGTTAGATTGGTAATAATAAGAGTAATAAGTACAGTAATCTTCGTTCAATAGATCATATAAGCATAATATGGCCAATAATATGAGTTAGATTGATAATAATAAGGGTAATAAGTAAAGTAATTGTCGTTCTATCGATCATATAAGCATAATATGGCTAATAATATGAGTTAGATTGATAATAATAAGAGTAATATGTATAGTAATTGTCGTTCTATCGATCACATAAGCATAATATGGCTAATAATATGAGTTAGATTGATAATAATAAGAGTAACAAGTATAGTAATTGTCGTTCTATCGATAATATAAGCATAATATGGCTAATAATATGAGTTAGATTGATAATAATAAGAGTAACAAGTATAGTAATTGTCGTTCAATCGATCATATAAGCCTAATATGGCTAATAATATGAGTTAGATTGGTAATAATAAGAGTAATAAGTACAGTTATCTTCGTTCAATCGATCATATAAGCATAATCCGGCTAATAATATGAGTTAGATTGATAATAATAAGAGTAATGAGTATAGTAATTGTCGTCCTATCGATCATATCCACATAATATGGCCAATAATATGAGTTAGATTGATAATAATAAGGGTAATAAGTATAGTAATTGTCGTTCTATCGATCATACAAGCATAATATGGCTAATAATATGAGTTAGATTGATAATAATAAGAGTAATATGTATAGTAATTGTCGTTCTATCGATCATATAGGCATAACATGGCTAATAATATGAGTTAGATTGATAATAATGAGAGTAATGTGTATAGCAATTGTTGTTCTATCGATCATATAAGCATAATATGGCTAATAATATGAGTTAGATTGATAATAATAAGAGTAATAAGTATAGTAATTGTCGTCCTATCGATCACATAAGCATAATATGGCTAATAATATGAGTTATACTGATAATAATAAGAGTAGTGAGTATAGTAATTGTCGTTCTATATATCATATAAGCATAACATGGCTAATAATATGAGTTAGATTGATAATAATAAGAGTAAAATGTATAGTAATTGTCGTTCTACCGATCATATAAGCATAATATGGCTAATATTATGAGTTAGATTGATAATAATAAGAGTAATAAGTATAGTAATTGTCGTTCTATCGATCATATCTGCATAATATGGTTAATAATATGAGTTAGATTGATAACAGTGAGTGTAATAAGTATAGTAATTGTCGTTCTGTCGATCATATAAGCATAATATGGCCAATAATATGAGTTATATTGATAATAATAAGAGTAATAAGTATAGTAATTGTCGTTCTGTCGATCATATAAGCATAATATGGCTAATAACATGGGTTAGATTGATAATGATAAGAGTAAAAAGTATAGTAATTGTCGTTCTATCGATCATATCTGCATAATATGGTTAATAATATGAGTTAGATTGATAATAGTGAGTGTAATAAGTAAAGTAGTTGTCGTTCTGTCGATCATATAAGCATAATATGGCTAATAATATGAGTTATATTGATAATAATAAGAGTAATAAGTATAGTAATTGTCGTTCTATCGATCATATAAGCATAATATGGTTAATAATATGAGTTAGATTGATAATAGTGAGTGTAATAAGTATAGTCGTTGTCGTTCTGTCGATCATATAAGCATAATATGGTTAATAATATGGGTTAGATTGATAATAGTGAGTGTAATAAGTATAGTGGTTGTCGTTCTGTCGATCATATAAGCATAATATGGCTAATAATACGAGTTAGATTGGTAATAATAAGAGTAAAAAGTATAGTAATTGTCGCTCTATCGATCATATAAGCATAATATGGCTAATAATATGGGTTGGATTGATAATAATAAGACTAATAAGTATAGTAATTGTCGTTCTATCGATCATATAAGCATAATATGGCTAATAATATGAGTTAGATTGATAATAGTGAGTGTAATAAGTATAGTAATTGTCGTTCTGTCGATCATATAAGCATAATATGGCTAATAATATGAGTTAGATTGATAATAGTGAGTGTAATAAGTATAGTAATTGTAGTTCTATTGCTCATATAAGCATAATATGGTTAATAATATGAGTTACATTGATAATAATAAGAGTAATAAGTATAATAATTATCGTTCTACCGGTCATACAAGAATAATGTGGCTAATAATATGAGTTAGATTGATAATAATAAGAGTAATATGTATAGTAATTGTCGTTCTATCGATCATATAAGCATAATATGGCTAATAATATGAGTTAGATTGATAATAATAAGAGTAACAAGTATAGTAATTGTCGTTCTATCGATAATATAAGCATAATATGGCTAATAATATGAGTTAGATTGATAATAATAAGAGTAACAAGTATAGTAATTGTCGTTCTATCGATCATATCTGCATAATATGGTTAATAATATGAGTTAGATTGATAATAATAAGGGTAATAAGTATAGTAATTGTGGTTCTATCGATCATACAAGCATAATATGGCTAATAGTGTGAGTTAGATTGATAATAATAAGAGTAATATGTATAGTAATTGTCGTTCTATCGATCATATAAGCATAACATGGCTAATAATATGAGTTAGATTGATAATAATGAAAGTAATGTGTATAGTAATTGTTGTTCTATCGATCATATAAGCATAATATGGCTAATAATATGAGTTAGATTGATAATAATAAGAGTAATAAGTATAGTAATTGTCGTCCTATCGATCACATATGCATAATATGGCTAATAATATGAGTTATATTGATAATAATAAGAGTAGTGAGTATAGTAATTGTCGTTCTATAGATCATATAAGCATAACATGGCTAATAATATAAGTTAGATTGATAATAATAAGAGTAAAATGTATAGTAATTGTCGTTCTATCGATCATATAAGCATAATATGGCTAATAATATGGGTTGGATTGATAATAATAAGACTAATAAGTATAGTAATTGTCGTTCTATCGATCATATCTGCATAATATGGTTAATAATATGAGTTAGATTGATAACAGTGAGTGTAATAAGTATAGTAATTGTCGTTCTGTCGATCATATAAGCATAATATGGCTAATAATATGAGTTATATTGATAATAATAAGAGTAATAAGTATAATAATTATCGTTCTACCGATCATACAAGCATAATGTGGCTAATAATATGAGATAGATTGATAATAATAAGAGTAATAAGTAGAATAATTATCGTTCTAACGATCATATAAGCATAATATGGCAAATAATATGTGTTAGATTGATAATAGTGAGTGTAATAAGTATAGTAATTGTCGTTCTGTCGATCATATAAGCATAATATGGCTAATAATATGAGTTAGATTGATAATAGTGAGTGTAATAAGTATAGTAATTGTAGTTCTATTGCTCATATAAGCATAATATGGTTAATAATATGAGTTACATTGATAATAATAAGAGTAATAAGTATAATAATTATCGTTCTACCGATCATACAAGCATAATGTGGCTAATAATATGAGATAGATTGATAATAATAAGAGTAATAAGTAGAATAATTATCGTTCTAACGATCATATAAGCATAATATGGCAAATAATATGTGTTAGATTGATAATAGTGAGTGTAATAAGTATAGTAATTGTCGTTCTGTCGATCATATAAGCATAATATGGCTAATAATATGAGTTAGATTTATAATAGTGAGTGTAATAAGTATAGTAATTGTAGTTCTATTGCTCATATAAGCATAATATGGCTAATAATATGAGTTAGATTGATAATAATAAGAGTAACAAGTATAGTAATTGTCGTTCAACCGATCATATAAGCATAATATGGCTAATAATATGAGTTAGATTGGTAATAATAAGAGTAATAAGTACAGTAATCTTCGTTCAATCGATCATATAAGCATAATATGGCTAATAATATGAGATAGATTGATAATAGTAAGAGTAATAAGTATAGTAATTGTCGTTCTATCGATCATATCTGCACAATATGGTTAATAATATGAGTTAGATTGATAATAGTAAGAGTAATGAGTATAGTAATTGTCGTCCTATCGATCAAATCCACATAATATGGCCAATAATATGAGTTAGATTGATAATAATAAGGGTAATAAGTATAGTAATTGTCGTTCTATCGATAATATAAGCATAATATGGCTAATAATATGAGTTAGATTGATAATAATAAGAGTAACAAGTATAGTAATTGTCGTTCAATCGATCATATAAGCCTAATATGGCTAATAATATGAGTTAGATTGGTAATAATAAGAGTAATAAGTACAGTAATCTTCGTTCAATCGATCATATAAGCATAATCCGGCTAATAATATGAGTTAGATTGATAATAATAAGAGTAATGAGTATAGTAATTGTCGTCCTATCGATCATATCCACATAATATGGCCAATAATATGAGTTAGATTGATAATAATAAGGGTAATAAGTATAGTAATTGTCGTTCTATCGATCATACAAGCATAGTATGGCTAATAATATGAGTTAGATTGATAATAATAAGAGTAATATGAATAGTAATTGTCGTTCTATCGATCATATAGGCATAACATGGCTAATAATATGAGTTAGATTGATAATAATGAGAGTAAAGTGTATAGTAATTGTTGTTCTATCGATCATACAAGCATAATATGGCTAATAATATGAGTTAGATTGATAATAATAAGAGTAATAAGTATAGTAATTGTCGTCCAATCGATCACATAAGAATAATATGGCTAATAATATGAGTTATATTGATAATAATAAGAGTAGTGAGTATAGTAATTGTCGTTCTATAGATCATATAAGCATAACATGGCTAATAATATGAGTTAGATTGATAATAATAAGAGTAAAATGTATAGTAATTGTCGTTCTATCGATCATATAAGCATAATATGGCTAATATTATGAGTTAGATTGATAATAATAAGAGTAATTAGTATAGTAATTGTCGTTCTATCGATCATATCTGCATAATATGGTTAATAATATGAGTTAGATTGATAACAGTGAGTGTAATAAGTATAGTAATTGTCGTTCTGTCGATCATATAAGCATAATATGGCCAATAATATGAGTTATATTGATAATAATAAGAGTAATAAGTATAGTAATTGTCGTTCTGTCGATCATATAAGCATAATATGGCTAATAACATGGGTTGGATTGATAATGATAAGAGTAAAAAGTATAGTAATTGTCGTTCTATCGATCATATCTGCATAATATGGTTAATAATATGAGTTAGATTGATAATAGTGAGTGTAATAAGTAAAGTAGTTGTCGTTCTGTCGATCATATAAGCATAATATGGCTAATAATATGAGTTAGATTGATAATAGTGAGTGTAATAAGTATAGTAATTGTAGTTCTATTGCTCATATAAGCATAATATGGTTAATAATATGAGTTACATTGATAATAATAAGAGTAATAAGTATAATAATTATCGTTCTACCGATCATACAAGCATAATGTGGCTAATAATATGAGATAGATTGATAATAATAAGAGTAATAAGTAGAATAATTATCGTTCTAACGATCATATAAGCATAATATGGCAAATAATATGTGTTAGATTGATAATAGTGAGTGTAATAAGTATAGTAATTGTCGTTCTGTCGATCATATAAGCATAATATGGCTAATAATATGAGTTAGATTGATAATAGTGAGTGTAATAAGTAAAGTAGTTGTCGTTCTGTCGATCATATAAGCATAATATGGCTAATAATATGAGTTATATTGATAATAATAAGAGTAATAAGTATAGTAATTGTCGTTCTATCGATCATATAAGCATAATATGGTTAATAATATGAGTTAGATTGATAATAGTGAGTGTAATAAGTATAGTGGTTGTCGTTCTGTCGATCATATAAGCATAATATGGCTAATAATACGAGTTAGATTGGTAATAATAAGAGTAAAAAGTATAGTAATTGTCGCTCTATCGATCATATAAGCATAATATGGCTAATAATATGGGTTGGATTGATAATAATAAGACTAATAAGTATAGTAATTGTCGTTCTATCGATCATATAAGCATAATATGGCTAATAATATGAGATAGATTGATAATAGTGAGTGTAATAAGTATAGTAATTGTCGTTCTGTCGATCATATAAGCATAATATGGCTAATAATATGAGTTAGATTGATAATAGTGAGTGTAATAAGTATAGTAATTGTAGTTCTATTGCTCATATAAGCATAATATGGTTAATAATATGAGTTACATTGATAATAATAAGAGTAATAAGTATAATAATTATCGTTCTACCGATCATACAAGCATAATGTGGCTAATAATATGAGATAGATTGATAATAATAAGAGTAATAAGTAGAATAATTATCGTTCTAACGATCATATAAGCATAATATGGCAAATAATATGTGTTAGATTGATAATAGTGAGTGTAATAAGTATAGTAATTGTCGTTCTGTCGATCATGTAAGCAAAATATGGTTAATAATTTGAGTTAGATTGATAATAATAAGAGTAATAAGTATAGTAATTGTCGTTCTATCGATCATATAAGCATAATATGGCTATTAATATGAGTTAGATTGATAATAATAAGAGTAGTGAGTATAGTAATTGTCGTCCTATCGATCATATAAGCATGATATGGCTAATAATATGAGTCAGTTTGATAATAATAAGAGTAATAAGTATAGTAATTGTCGTTCTATCGATCATATAAGCATAATATGGCTAATAATATGAGTTAGATTGATAATAATAAGAGTAATATGTATAGTAATTGTCGTTCTATCGATCATATAAGCATAATATGGCTAATAATATGAGTTAGATTGATAATAATAAGAGTAACAAGTATAGTAATTGTCGTTCTATCGATAATATAAGCATAATATGGCTAATAATATGAGTTAGATTGATAATAGTAAGAGTAATAAGTATAGTAATTGTCGTTCCACCGATCATATAAGCATAATATGGCTAATAATATGAGTTAGATTGGTAATAATGAGAGTAAAGTGTATAGTAATTGTTGTTCTATCGATCATACAAGCATAATATGGCTAATAATATGAGTTAGATTGATAATAATAAGAGTAATAAGTATAGTAATTGTCGTCCAATCGATCACATAAGAATAATATGGCTAATAATATGAGTTATATTGATAATAATAAGAGTAGTGAGTATAGTAATTGTCGTTCTATAGATCATATAAGCATAACATGGCTAATAATATGAGTTAGATTGATAATAATAAGAGTAAAATGTATAGTAATTGTCGTTCTATCGATCATATAAGCATAATATGGCTAATATTATGAGTTAGATTGATAATAATAAGAGTAATAAGTATAGTAATTGTCGTTCTATCGACCATATCTGCATAATATGGTTAATAATATGAGTTAGATTGATAACAGTGAGTGTAATAAGTATAGTAATTGTCGTTCTGTCGATCATATAAGCATAATATGGCCAATAATATGAGTTATATTGATAATAATAAGAGTAATAAGTATAGTAATTGTCGTTCTGTCGATCATATAAGCATAATATGACTAATAACATGGGTTAGATTGATAATGATAAGAGTAAAAAGTATAGTAATTGTCGTTCTATCGATCATATCTGCATAATATGGTTAATAATATGAGTTAGATTGATAATAGTGAGTATAATAAGTAAAGTAGTTGTCGTTCTGTCGATCATATAAGCATAATATGGCTAATAATTTGAGTTATATTGATAATAATAAGAGTAATAAGTATAGTAATTGTCGTTCTATCGATCATATAAGCATAATATGGTTAATAATATGAGTTAGATTGATAATAGTGAGTGTAATAAGTATAGTGGTTGTCGTTCTGTCGATCATATAAGCATAATATGGCTAATAATACGAGTTAGATTGGTAATAATAAGAGTAAAAAGTATAGTAATTGTCGCTCTATCGATCATATAAGCATAATATGGCTAATAATATGGGTTGGATTGATAATAATAAGACTAATAAGTATAGTAATTGTCGTTCTATCGATCATATAAGCATAATATGGCTAATAATATGAGTTAGATTGATAATAGTGAGTGTAATAAGTATAGTAATTGTCGTTCTGTCGATCATATAAGCATAATATGGCTAATAATATGAGTTAGATTGATAATAGTGAGTGTAATAAGTATAGTAATTGTAGTTCTATTGCTCATATAAGCATAATATGGTTAATAATATGAGTTACATTGATAATAATAAGAGTAATAAGTATAATAATTATCGTTCTACCGATCATACAAGCATAATGTGGCTAATAATATGAGATAGATTGATAATAATAAGAGTAATAAGTAGAATAATTATCGTTCTAACGATCATATAAGCATAATATGGCAAATAATATGTGTTAGATTGATAATAGTGAGTGTAATAAGTATAGTAATTGTCGTTCTGTCGATCATGTAAGCAAAATATGGTTAATAATTTGAGTTAGATTGATAATAATAAGAGTAGTAAGTATAGTAATTGTCGTTCTATCGATCATATAAGCATAATATGGCTATTAATATGAGTTAGATTGATAATAATAAGAGTAGTGAGTATAGTAATTGTCGTCCTATCGATCATATAAGCATGATATGGCTAATAATATGAGTCAGTTTGATAATAATAAGAGTAATAAGTATAGTAATTGTCGTTCTATCGATCATATAAGCATAATATGGCTAATAATATGAGTTAGATTGATAATAATAAGAGTAATATGTATAGTAATTGTCGTTCTATCGATCATATAAGCATAATATGGCTAATAATATGAGTTAGATTGATAATAATAAGAGTAACAAGTATAGTAATTGTCGTTCTATCGATAATATAAGCATAATATGGCTAATAATATGAGTTAGATTGATAATAATAAGAGTAACAAGTATAGTAATTGTCGTTCAATCGATCATATAAGCCTAATATGGCTAATAATATGAGTTAGATTGGTAATAATAAGAGTAATAAGTACAGTAATTGTCGTCCTATCGATCATATAAGCATAATATGGCTAATAATATGAGTTAGATTGATAATAATAAGAGTAATGAGTATAGTAATTGTCGTCCTATCGATCATATAAGCATAATCCGGCTAATAATATGAGTTAGATTGATAATAATAAGAGTAATGAGTATAGTAATTGTCGTCCTATCGATCATATCCACATAATATGGCCAATAATATGAGTTAGATTGATAATAATAAGGGTAATAAGTATAGTAATTGTCGTTCTATCGATCATACAAGCATAATATGGCTAATAATATGAATTAGATTGATAATAGTGAGTGTAATAAGTATAGTAGTTGTCGTTCTGTCGATCATATAAGCATAATATGGCTAATAATATGAGTTATATTAATAATAATAAGAGTAATAAGTATAATAATTGTCGTTCTATCGATCATATAAGCATAATATGCCTAATAATATGAGTTAGATTGATAATAATAACAGTAATGAGTATAGTAATTGTCGTTCTATCGATCATATAAGCATAATATGGCTAATAATATGAGTTAGATTGATAATAATAAGAGTAATGAGTACAGTAATTGTCGTTCTATCGTTCATATAAGCATAATATGGCTAATATTATGAGTTAGATTGATAATAATAAGAGTAACAAGTATAGAAATTGTCGTTCTATCGATAATATAAGCATAATATGGCTAATAATATGAGTTAGATTGATAATAATAAGAGTAACAAGTATAGTAATTGTCGTTCAATCGATCATATAAGCATAATATGGCTAATAATATGAGTTAGATTGATAATAATAAGAGTAACAAGTATAGTAATTGTCGTTCAATCGATCATATAAGCATAATATGGCTAATAATATGAGTTAGATTGGTAATAATAATAGTAATAGGTGCAGTAATCCTCGTTCAATCGATCATATAAGCATAATATGGCTAATAATATGAGTTAGATTGATAATGATAACAGTAATAAGTATAGTAATTGTCGTTCAATCGATCATATAAGCATAATATGGCTAGTAATATGAGTTAGATTGATAATAATAAGAGTAATACGTATAGTAATTGTCGTTCTATCGATCATATAAGCATAATATGGCTAATAGTATGAGTTAGATTGATAATAATAAGAGTAACAAGTATAGTAGTTGTCGTTCTATCGATAATATAAGCATAATATGGCTAATAATATGAGTTAGATTGATAATAATAAGAGTAACAAGTATAGTAATTGTCGTTCAATCGATCATATAAGCCTAATATGGCTAATAATATGAGTTAGATTGGTAATAATAAGAGTAATAAGTACAGTAATTGTCGTCCTATCGATCATATAAGCATAATATGGCTAATAATATGAGTTAGATTGATAATAATAAGAGTAATGAGTATAGTAATTGTCGTCCTATCGATCATATAAGCATAATCCGGCTAATAATATGAGTTAGATTGATAATAATAAGAGTAATGAGTATAGTAATTGTCGTCCTATCGATCATATCCACATAATATGGCCAATAATATGAGTTAGATTGATAATAATAAGGGTAATAAGTATAGTAATTGTCGTTCTATCGATCATACAAGCATAATATGGCTAATAATATGAGTTAGATTGATAATAGTGAGTGTAATAAGTATAGTAGTTGTCGTTCTGTCGATCATATAAGCATAATATGGCTAATAATATGAGTTATATTAATAATAATAAGAGTAATAAGTATAATAATTGTCGTTCTATCGATCATATAAGCATAATATGCCTAATAATATGAGTTAGATTGATAATAATAACAGTAATGAGTATAGTAATTGTCGTTCTATCGATCATATAAGCATAATATGGCTAATAATATGAGTTAGATTGATAATAATGAGAGTAATGAGTACAGTAATTGTCGTTCTATCGATCATATAAGCATAATATGGCTAATATTATGAGTTAGATTGATAATAATAAGAGTAACAAGTATAGAAATTGTCGTTCTATCGATAATATAAGCATAATATGGCTAATAATATGAGTTAGATTGATAATAATAAGAGTAACAAGTATAGTAATTGTCGTTCAATCGATCATATAAGCATAATATGGCTAATAATATGAGTTAGATTGATAATAATAAGAGTAACAAGTATAGTAATTGTCGTTCAATCGATCATATAAGCATAATATGGCTAATAATATGAGTTAGATTGGTAATAATAATAGTAATAGGTGCAGTAATCCTCGTTCAATCGATCATATAAGCATAATATGGCTAATAATATGAGTTAGATTGATAATAATAACAGTAATAAGTATAGTAATTGTCGTTCAATCGATCATATAAGCATAATATGGCTAGTAATATGAGTTAGATTGATAATAATAAGAGTAATACGTATAGTAATTGTCGTTCTATCGATCATATAAGCATAATATGGCTAATAGTATGAGTTAGATTGATAATAATAAGAGTAACGAGTATAGTAATTGTCGCTCTATCGATCATATAAGCATAATATGGCTAATAATATGAGTTAGATTGATAATAATAACAGTAATAAGTCTAGTAATTGTCGTTCAATCGATCATATCTGCATTATATGGTTAATAATATGAGTTATATTGAAAATAATAAGAGTAATGGGTATAGTAATTGTCGTCCTATCGATCATATCCACATAACATGGCCAATAATATGAGTTAGATTGATAATAATAAGGGTAATAAGTATAGTAATTGTCGCTCTATCGATCATATAAGCATAATATGGCTAATAATATGAGTTAGATTGATAATAGTAAGAGTAATAAGTATAGTAATTGTCGTTCTATCGATAATATAAGCAAAATATGGCTAATAATATGAGTTAGATTGATAATAGTAAGAGTAATAAGTATAGTAATTGTGGTTCTATCGATCATGTCTGCATAATATGGTTAATAATATGAGTTAGATTGATAATAATAAGAGTAATGAGTATAGTAATTGTCGTCCTATCGATCATATCCACATAATATGGCCAATAATATGAGTTAGATTGATAATAATGAGAGAAACAGGTATAGTAATTGTCGTTCTATCGATAATATAAGCATAATATGGTTAATAATATGAGTTAGATTGATAATAAGAAGAGTAATGAGTATAGTAATTGTCGTCCTATCGATCATATCCATATAATATGGCCAATAATATGAGTTAGATTGATAATAATAAGAGTAATATGTATAGTAATTGTCGTTCTATCGATCATATAAGCATAACATGGCTAATAATATGAGTTAGATTAATAATAATAAGAGTAACAAGTATAGTAATTGTCGTTCTATCGATCATATAAGCATAATATGGTTAATAATATGAGTTAGATTGATAATAGTGAGTGTAATAAGTATAGTAGTTGTCGTTCTGTCGATCATATAAGCATAATATGGCTAATAATATGAGTTATATTAATAATAATAAGAGTAATAAGTATAGTAATTGTCGTTCTATCGATCATATAAGCATAATATGGCTAATAATATGAGTTAGATTGATAATAATAACAGTAATGAGTATAGTAATTGTCGTTCTATCGATAATATAAGCAAAATATGGCTAATAATATGAGTTAGATTGATAATAATAAGAGCAATGAGTATAGTAATTGTCGTCCTATCGATCATATCCACATAATATGGCCAATAATATGAGTTAGATTGATAATAATAAGGGTAATAAGTATAGTAATTGTCGTTCTATCGATCATATAAGCATAATATGGCTAATAATATGAGTTAGATTGATAATAATAAGAGTAATATGTATAGTAGTTGTCGTTCTGTCGATCATATAAGCATAATATGGCTAATAATATGAGTTATATTAATAATAATAAGAGTAATAAGTATAGTAATTGTCGTTCTATCGATCATATAAGCATAATATGGCTAATAATATGAGTTAGATTGATAATAATAACAGTAATGAGTATAGTAATTGTCGTTCTATCGATAATATAAGCAAAATATGGCTAATAATATGAGTTAGATTGATAATAATAAGAGCAATGAGTATAGTAATTGTCGTCCTATCGATCATATCCACATAATATGGCCAATAATATGAGTTAGATTGATAATAATAAGGGTAATAAGTATAGTAATTGTCGTTCTATCGATCATATAAGCATAATATGGCTAATAATATGAGTTAGATTGATAATAATAAGAGTAATATGTATAGTAATTGTCGTTCTATCGATCATATAAGCATAATATGGCTAATAATATGAGTTAGATTGATAATAATAAGAGTAACAAGTATAGTAATTGTCGTTCTATCGATAATATAAGCATAATATGGCTAATAATATGAGTTAGATTGATAATAATAAGAGTAACAAGTATAGTAATTGTCGTTCAATCGATCATATAAGCATAATATGGCTAATAATATGAGTTATATTGATAATAATAAGAGTAATAAGTATAGTAATTGTCGTTCTATCGATCATATAAGCATAATATGGTTAATAATATCAGTTAGATTGATAATAGTGAGTGTAATAAGTATAGTGGTTGTCGTTGTGTCGATCATATAAGCATAATATGGCTAATAATACGAGTTAGATTGATAATAGTAAGAGTAATAAGTATAGTAATTGTCGTTCTATCGATAATATAAGCATAATATGGCTAATAATATGAGATAGATTGATAATAGTAAGAGTAATAAGTATAGTAATTGTCGTTCTATCGATCATATCTGCACAATATGGTTAATAATATGAGTTAGATTGATAATAGTAAGAGTAATGAGTATAGTAATTGTCGTCCTATCGATCAAATCCACATAATATGGCCAATAATATGAGTTAGATTGATAATAATAAGGGTAATAAGTATAGTAATTGTCGTTCTATCGATCATATAAGCATAATATGGCTAATAATATGAGTTAGATTGATAATAATAAGAGTAACAAGTATAGTAATTGTCGTTCTATCGATAATATAAGCATAATATGGCTAATAATATGAGTTAGATTGATAATAATGAGAGTAAAGTGTATAGTAATTGTTGTTCTATCGATCATACAAGCATAATATGGCTAATAATATGAGTTAGATTGATAATAATAAGAGTAATAAGTATAGTAATTGTCGTCCAATCGATCACATAAGAATAATATGGCTAATAATATGAGTTATATTGATAATAATAAGAGTAGTGAGTATAGTAATTGTCGTTCTATAGATCATATAAGCATAACATGGCTAATAATATGAGTTAGATTGATAATAATAAGAGTAAAATGTATAGTAATTGTCGTTCTATCGATCATATAAGCATAATATGGCTAATAATTTGAGTTATATTGATAATAATAAGAGTAATAAGTATAGTAATTGTCGTTCTATCGACCATATCTGCATAATATGGTTAATAATATGAGTTAGATTGATAACAGTGAGTGTAATAAGTATAGTAATTGTCGTTCTGTCGATCATATAAGCATAATATGGCCAATAATATGAGTTATATTGATAATAATAAGAGTAATAAGTATAGTAATTGTCGTTCTGTCGATCATATAAGCATAATATGGCTAATAATATGGGTTGGATTGATAATGATAAGAGTAAAAAGTATAGTAATTGTCGTTCTATCGATCATATAAGCATAATATGGCTAATAATATGAGTTAGATTGATAATAGTGAGTGTAATAAGTATAGTAATTGTCGTTCTGTCGATCATATAAGCATAATATGGCTAATAATATGAGTTAGATTGATAATAGTGAGTGTAATAAGTATAGTAATTGTAGTTCTATTGCTCATATAAGCATAATATGGTTAATAATATGAGTTACATTGATAATAATAAGAGTAATAAGTATAATAATTATCGTTCTACCGATCATACAAGCATAATGTGGCTAATAATATGAGATAGATTGATAATAATAAGAGTAATAAGTAGAATAATTATCGTTCTAACGATCATATAAGCATAATATGGCAAATAATATGTGTTAGATTGATAATAGTGAGTGTAATAAGTATAGTAATTGTCGTTCTGTCGATCATGTAAGCAAAATATGGTTAATAATTTGAGTTAGATTGATAATAATAAGAGTAGTAAGTATAGTAATTGTCGTTCTATCGATCATATAAGCATAATATGGCTATTAATATGAGTTAGATTGATAATAATAAGAGTAGTGAGTATAGTAATTGTCGTCCTATCGATCATATAAGCATGATATGGCTAATAATATGAGTCAGTTTGATAATAATAAGAGTAATAAGTATAGTAATTGTCGTTCTATCGATCATATAAGCATAATATGGCTAATAATATGAGTTAGATTGATAATAATAAGAGTAATATGTATAGTAATTGTCGTTCTATCGATCATATAAGCATAATATGGCTAATAATATGAGTTAGATTGATAATAATAAGAGTAACAAGTATAGTAATTGTCGTTCTATCGATAATATAAGCATAATATGGCTAATAATATGAGTTAGATTGATAATAATAAGAGTAACAAGTATAGTAATTGTCGTTCAATCGATCATATAAGCCTAATATGGCTAATAATATGAGTTAGATTGGTAATAATAAGAGTAATAAGTACAGTAATTGTCGTCCTATCGATCATATAAGCATAATATGGCTAATAATATGAGTTAGATTGATAATAATAAGAGTAATGAGTATAGTAATTGTCGTCCTATCGATCATATAAGCATAATCCGGCTAATAATATGAGTTAGATTGATAATAATAAGAGTAATGAGTATAGTAATTGTCGTCCTATCGATCATATCCACATAATATGGCCAATAATATGAGTTAGATTGATAATAATAAGGGTAATAAGTATAGTAATTGTCGTTCTATCGATCATACAAGCATAATATGGCTAATAATATGAATTGGATTGATAATAGTGAGTGTAATAAGTATAGTAGTTGTCGTTCTGTCGATCATATAAGCATAATATGGCTAATAATATGAGTTATATTAATAATAATAAGAGTAATAAGTATAATAATTGTCGTTCTATCGATCATATAAGCATAATATGCCTAATAATATGAGTTAGATTGATAATAATAACAGTAATGAGTATAGTAATTGTCGTTCTATCGATCATATAAGCATAATATGGCTAATAATATGAGTTAGATTGATAATAATAAGAGTAATGAGTACAGTAATTGTCGTTCTATCGATCATATAAGCATAATATGGCTAATATTATGAGTTAGATTGATAATAATAAGAGTAACAAGTATAGAAATTGTCGTTCTATCGATAATATAAGCATAATATGGCTAATAATATGAGTTAGATTGATAATAATAAGAGTAACAAGTATAGTAATTGTCGTTCAATCGATCATATAAGCATAATATGGCTAATAATATGAGTTAGATTGATAATAATAAGAGTAACAAGTATAGTAATTGTCGTTCAATCGATCATATAAGCATAATATGGCTAATAATATGAGTTAGATTGGTAATAATAATAGTAATAGGTGCAGTAATCCTCGTTCAATCGATCATATAAGCATAATATGGCTAATAATATGAGTTAGATTGATAATGATAACAGTAATAAGTATAGTAATTGTCGTTCAATCGATCATATAAGCATAATATGGCTAGTAATATGAGTTAGATTGATAATAATAAGAGTAATACGTATAGTAATTGTCGTTCTATCGATCATATAAGCATAATATGGCTAATAGTATGAGTTAGATTGATAATAATAAGAGTAACAAGTATAGTAGTTGTCGTTCTATCGATAATATAAGCATAATATGGCTAATAATATGAGTTAGATTGATAATAATAAGAGTAACAAGTATAGTAATTGTCGTTCAATCGATCATATAAGCCTAATATGGCTAATAATATGAGTTAGATTGGTAATAATAAGAGTAATAAGTACAGTAATTGTCGTCCTATCGATCATATAAGCATAATATGGCTAATAATATGAGTTAGATTGATAATAATAAGAGTAATGAGTATAGTAATTGTCGTCCTATCGATCATATAAGCATAATCCGGCTAATAATATGAGTTAGATTGATAATAATAAGAGTAATGAGTATAGTAATTGTCGTCCTATCGATCATATCCACATAATATGGCCAATAATATGAGTTAGATTGATAATAATAAGGGTAATAAGTATAGTAATTGTCGTTCTATCGATCATACAAGCATAATATGGCTAATAATATGAGTTAGATTGATAATAGTGAGTGTAATAAGTATAGTAGTTGTCGTTCTGTCGATCATATAAGCATAATATGGCTAATAATATGAGTTATATTAATAATAATAAGAGTAATAAGTATAATAATTGTCGTTCTATCGATCATATAAGCATAATATGCCTAATAATATGAGTTAGATTGATAATAATAACAGTAATGAGTATAGTAATTGTCGTTCTATCGATCATATAAGCATAATATGGCTAATAATATGAGTTAGATTGATAATAATGAGAGTAATGAGTACAGTAATTGTCGTCCTATCGATCATATAAGCATAATCCGGCTAATAATATGAGTTAGATTGATAATAATAAGAGTAACAAGTATAGAAATTGTCGTTCTATCGATAATATAAGCATAATATGGCTAATAATATGAGTTAGATTGATAATAATAAGAGT
Source organism: Megachile rotundata (assembly GCF_050947335.1). Taxonomy (NCBI): domain Eukaryota; kingdom Metazoa; phylum Arthropoda; class Insecta; order Hymenoptera; family Megachilidae; genus Megachile; species Megachile rotundata. Next base: position 96,728 of record NW_027473931.1, read on the forward strand.
AACAAGTATAGTAATTGTCGTTCAATCGATCATATAAGCATAATATGGCTAATAATATGAGTTAGATTGATAATAATAAGAGTAACAAGTATAGTAATTGTCGTTCAATCGATCATATAAGCATAATATGGCTAATAATATGAGTTAGATTGGTAATAATAATAGTAATAGGTGCAGTAATCCTCGTTCAATCGATCATATAAGCATAATATGGCTTAATAATATGAGTTAGATTGATAATAATAACAGTAATAAGTATAGTAATTGTCGTTCAATCGATCATATAAGCATAATATGGCTAGTAATATGAGTTAGATTGATAATAATAAGAGTAATACGTATAGTAATTGTCGTTCTATCGATCATATAAGCATAATATGGCTAATAGTATGAGTTAGATTGATAATAATAAGAGTAACGAGTATAGTAATTGTCGCTCTATCGATCATATAAGCATAATATGGCTAATAATATGAGTTAGATTGATAATAATAACAGTAATAAGTCTAGTAATTGTCGTTCAATCGATCATATCTGCATTATATGGTTAATAATATGAGTTATATTGAAAATAATAAGAGTAATGGGTATAGTAATTGTCGTCCTATCGATCATATCCACATAACATGGCCAATAATATGAGTTAGATTGATAATAATAAGGGTAATAAGTATAGTAATTGTCGCTCTATCGATCATATAAGCATAATATGGCTAATAATATGAGTTAGATTGATAATAGTAAGAGTAATAAGTATAGTAATTGTCGTTCTATCGATAATATAAGCAAAATATGGCTAATAATATGAGTTAGATTGATAATAGTAAGAGTAATAAGTATAGTAATTGTGGTTCTATCGATCATGTCTGCATAATATGGTTAATAATATGAGTTAGATTGATAATAATAAGAGTAATGAGTATAGTAATTGTCGTCCTATCGATCATATCCACATAATATGGCCAATAATATGAGTTAGATTGATAATAATGAGAGAAAACAGGTATAGTAATTGTCGTTCTATCGATAATATAAGCATAATATGGTTAATAATATGAGTTAGATTGATAATAAGAAGAGTAATGGGTATAGTAATTGTCGTCCTATCGATCATATCCACATAACATGGCCAATAATATGAGTTAGATTGATAATAATAAGGGTAATAAGTATAGTAATTGTCGCTCTATCGATCATATAAGCATAATATGGCTAATAATATGAGTTAGATTGATAATAATAAGAGTAATATGTATAGTAATTGTCGTTCTATCGATCATATAAGCATAACATGGCTAATAATATGAGTTAGATTAATAATAATAAGAGTAACAAGTATAGTAATTGTCGTTCTATCGATCATATAAGCATAATATGGTTAATAATATGAGTTAGATTGATAATAGTGAGTGTAATAAGTATAGTAATTGTCGTTCTATCGATCATATAAGCATAACATGGCTAATAATATGAGTTAGATTGATAATAATGAGAGTAATGTGTATAGTAATTGTTGTTCTATCGATCATATAAGCATAATATGGCTAATAATATGAGTTAGATTGATAATAATGAGAGTAATAAGTATAGTAATTGTCGTCCAATCGATCACATAAGCATAATATGGCTAATAATATGAGTTATATTGATAATAATAAGAGTAGTGAGTATAGTAATTGTCGTTCTATAGATCATATAAGCATAACATGGCTAATAATATGAGTTAGATTGATAATAATGAGAGTAAAATGTATAGTAATTGTCGTTCTATCGATCATATAAGCATAATATGGCTAATATTATGAGTTAGATTGATAATAATAAGAGTAATAAGTATAGTAATTGTCGTTCTATCGATCATATCTGCATAATATGGTTAATAATATGAGTTAGATTGATAACAGTGAGTGTAATAAGTATAGTAATTGTCGTTCTGTCGATCATATAAGCATAATATGGCCAATAATATGAGTTATATTGATAATAATAAGAGTAATAAGTATAGTAATTGTCGTTGTGTCGATCATATAAGCATAATATGGCTAATAACATGGGTTAGATTGATAATGATAAGAGTAAAAAGTATAGTAATTGTCGTTCTATCGATCATATCTGCATAATCCGGCTAATAATATGAGTTAGATTGATAATAATAAGAGTAATGAGTATAGTAATTGTCGTCCTATCGATCATATCCACATAATATGGCCAATAATATGAGTTAGATTGATAATAATAAGGGTAATAAGTATAGTAATTGTCGTTCTATCGATCATACAAGCATAATATGGCTAATAATATGAGTTAGATTGATAATAGTGAGTGTAATAAGTATAGTAGTTGTCGTTCTGTCGATCATATAAGCATAATATGGCTAATAATATGAGTTATATTAATAATAATAAGAGTAATAAGTATAATAATTGTCGTTCTATCGATCATATAAGCATAATATGGCTAATAATATGAGTTAGATTGATAATAATAAGAGTAATGAGTACAGTAATTGTCGTTCTATCGATCATATAAGCATAATATGGCTAATATTATGAGTTAGATTGATAATAATAAGAGTAACAAGTATAGAAATTGTCGTTCTATCGATAATATAAGCATAATATGGCTAATAATATGAGTTAGATTGATAATAATAAGAGTAACAAGTATAGTAATTGTCGTTCAATCGATCATATAAGCATAATATGGCTAATAATATGAGTTAGATTGATAATAATAAGAGTAACAAGTATAGTAATTGTCGTTCAATCGATCATATAAGCATAATATGGCTAATAATATGAGTTAGATTGGTAATAATAATAGTAATAGGTGCAGTAATCCTCGTTCAATCGATCATATAAGCATAATATGGCTAATAATATGAGTTAGATTGATAATAATAACAGTAATAAGTATAGTAATTGTCGTTCAATCGATCATATAAGCATAATATGGCTAGTAATATGAGTTAGATTGATAATAATAAGAGTAATACGTATAGTAATTGTCGTTCTATCGATCATATAAGCATAATATGGCTCATAATATGAGTTAGATTGATAATAATAAGAGTAACGAGTATAGTAATTGTCGCTCTATCGATCATATAAGCATAATATGGCTAATAATATGAGTTAGATTGATAATAATAACAGTAATAAGTCTAGTAATTGTCGTTCAATCGATCATATCTGCATTATATGGTTAATAATATGAGTTATATTGAAAATAATAAGAGTAATGGGTATAGTAATTGTCGTCCTATCGATCATATCCACATAACATGGCCAATAATATGAGTTAGATTGATAATAATAAGGGTAATAAGTATAGTAATTGTCGCTCTATCGATCATATAAGCATAATATGGCTAATAATATGAGTTAGATTGATAATAGTAAGAGTAATATGTATAGTAATTGTCGTTCTTTCGATCATATAAGCATAATATGGCTAATAATATGAGTTAGATTGATAATAATAAGAGTAACAAGTATAGTAATTGTCGTTCTATCGATAATATAAGCATAATATGGCTAATAATATGAGTTAGATTGATAATAATAAGAGTAACAAGTATAGTAATTGTCGTTCAATCGATCATATAAGCCTAATATGGCTAATAATATGAGTTAGATTGGTAATAATAAGAGTAATAAGTACAGTAATCTTCGTTCAATCGATCATATAAGCATAATCCGGCTAATAATATGAGTTAGATTGATAATAATAAGAGTAATGAGTATAGTAATTGTCGTCCTATCGATCATATCCACATAATATGGCCAATAATATGAGTTAGATTGATAATAATAAGGGTAATAAGTATAGTAATTGTCGTTCTATCGATCATACAAGCATAATATGGCTAATAATATGAGTTAGATTGATAATAATAAGAGTAATATGTATAGTAATTGTCGTTCTATCGATCATATAAGCATAACATGGCTAATAATATGAGTTAGATTGATAATAATGAGAGTAATGTGTATAGTAATTGTTGTTCTATCGATCATATAAGCATAATATGGCTAATAATATGAGTTAGATTGATAATAATAAGAGTAATAAGTATAGTAATTGTCGTCCTATCGATCACATATGCATAATATGGCTAATAATATGAGTTATATTGATAATAATAAGAGTAGTGAGTATAGTAATTGTCGTTCTATAGATCATATAAGCATAACATGGCTAATAATATAAGTTAGATTGATAATAATAAGAGTGAAATGTATAGTAATTGTCGTTCTATCGATCATATAAGCATAATATGGCTAATATTATGAGTTAGATTGATAATAATAAGAGTAATAAGTATAGTAATTGTCGTTCTATCGATCATATCTGCATAATATGGTTAATAATATGAGTTAGATTGGTAATAATAAGAGTAATAAGTACAGTAATCTTCGTTCAATCGATCATATAAGCATAATATGGCTAATAATATGAGTTAGATTGATAATAGTAAGAGTAATAAGTATAGTAATTGTCGTTCTATCGATAATATAAGCAAAATATGGCTAATAATATGAGTTAGATTGATAATAATAAGAGTAATATGTATAGTAATTGTCGTTCTATCGATCATATAAGCATAATATGGCTAATAATATGAGTTAGATTGATAATAATAAGAGTAACAAGTATAGTAATTGTCGTTCTATCGATAATATAAGCATAATATGGCTAATAATATGAGTTAGATTGATAATAATAAGAGTAATGAGTATAGTAATTGTCTTCCTATCGATCATATCCACATAATATGGCCAATAATATGAGTTAGATTGATAATAATAAGGGTAATAAGTATAGTAATTGTCGTTCTATCGATCATACAAGCATAATATGGCTAATAATATGAGTTAGATTGATAATAATAAGAGTAATATGTATAGTAATTGTCGTTCTATCGATCATATAAGCATAACATGGCTAATAATATGAGTTAGATTGATAATAATGAGAGTAATGTGTATAGTAATTGTTGTTCTATCGATCATATAAGCATAATATGGCTAATAATATGAGTTAGATTGATAATAATAAGAGTAATAAGTATAGTAATTGTCGTCCTATCGATCACATATGCATAATATGGCTAATAATATGAGCTATATTGATAATAATAAGAGTAGTGAGTATAGTAATTGTCGTTCTATAGATCATATAAGCATAACATGGCTAATAATATAAGTTAGATTGATAATAATAAGAGTGAAATGTATAGTAATTGTCGTTCTATCGATCATATAAGCATAATATGGCTAATATTATGAGTTAGATTGATAATAATAAGAGTAATAAGTATAGTAATTGTCGTTCTATCGATCATATCTGCATAATATGGTTAATAATATGAGTTAGATTGATAATAATAAGGGTAATAAGTATAGTAATTGTCGTTCTATCGATCATACAAGCATAATATGGCTAATAATATGAGTTAGATTGATAATAATAAGAGTAACAAGTATAGTAATTGTCGTTCTATCGATAATATAAGCATAATATGGCTAATAATATGAGTTAGATTGATAATAATAAGAGCAATGAGTATAGTAATTGTCGTCCTATCGATCATATCCACATAATATGGCCAATAATATGAGTTAGATTGATAATAATAAGGGTAATAAGTATAGTAATTGTCGTTCTATCGATCATATAAGCATAATATGGCTAATAATATGAGTTAGATTGATAATAATAAGAGTAATATGTATAGTAATTGTCGTTCTATCGATCATATAAGCATAATATGGCTAATAATATGAGTTAGATTGATAATAATAAGAGTAACAAGTATAGTAATTGTCGTTCTACCGATAATATAAGCATAATATGGCTAATAATATGAGTTAGATTGATAATAATAAGAGTAACAAGTATAGTAATTGTCGTTCAATCGATCATATAAGCATAATATGGCTAATAATATGAGTTAGATTGATAATAATAAGAGTAACAAGTATAGTAATTGTCGTTCAATCGATCATATAAGCATAATATGGCTAATAATATGAGTTAGATTGGTAATAATAAGAGTAATAAGTACAGTAATCTTCGTTCAATCGATCATATAAGCATAATATGGCTAATAATATGAGTTAGATTGATAATAGTAAGAGTAATAAGTATAGTAATTGTCTTCCTATCGATCATATCCACATAATATGGCCAATAATATGAGTTAGATTGATAATAATAAGGGTAATAAGTATAGTAATTGTCGTTCTATCGATCATATAAGCATAATATGGCTAATAATATGAGTTAGATTGATAATAATAAGAGTAATATGTATAGTAATTGTCGTTCTTTCGATCATATAGGCATAATATGGCTAATAATATGAGTTAGATTGATAATAATAAGAGTAACAAGTATAGTAATTGTCGTTCTATCGATAATATAAGCATAATATGGCTAATAATATGAGTTAGATTGGTAATAATAAGAGTAATAAGTACAGTAATCTTCGTTCAATCGATCATATAAGCATAATCCGGCTAATAATATGAGTTAGATTGATAATAATAAGAGTAATGAGTATAGTAATTGTCGTCCTATCGATCATATCCACATAATATGGCCAATAATATGAGTTAGATTGATAATAATAAGGGTAATAAGTATAGTAATTGTCGTTCTATCGATCATACAAGCATAATATGGCTAATAATATGAGTTAGATTGATAATAATAAGAGTAATATGTATAGTAATTGTCGTTCTATCGATCATATAAGCATAACATGGCTAATAATATGAGTTAGATTGATAATAATGAGAGTAATGTGTATAGTAATTGTTGTTCTATCGATCATATAAGCATAATATGGCTAATAATATGAGTTAGATTGATAATAACAAGAGTAATAAGTATAGTAATTGTCGTCCTATCGATCACATATGCATAATATGGCTAATAATATGAGTTATATTGATAATAATAAGAGTAGTGAGTATAGTAATTGTCGTTCTATAGATCATATAAGCATAACATGGCTAATAATATAAGTTAGATTGATAATAATAAGAGTGAAATGTATAGTAATTGTCGTTCTATCGATCATATAAGCATAATATGGCTAATATTATGAGTTAGATTGATAATAATAAGAGTAATAAGTATAGTAATTGTCGTTCTATCGATCATATCTGCATAATATGGTTAATAATATGAGTTAGATTGATAATAATAAGGGTAATAAGTATAGTAATTGTCGTTCTATCGATCATATAAGCATAATATGGCTAATAATATGAGTTAGATTGATAATAATAAGAGTAATATGTATAGTAATTGTCGTTCTATCGATCATATAAGCATAATATGGCTAATAATATGAGTTAGATTGATAATAATAAGAGTAACAAGTATAGTAATTGTCGTTCTACCGATAATATAAGCATAATATGGCTAATAATATGAGTTAGATTGATAATAATAAGAGTAACAAGTATAGTAATTGTCGTTCAATCGATCATATAAGCATAATATGGCTAATAATATGAGTTAGATTGATAATAATAAGAGTAACAAGTATAGTAATTGTCGTTCAATCGATCATATAAGCATAATATGGCTAATAATATGAGTTAGATTGGTAATAATAAGAGTAATAAGTACAGTAATCTTCGTTCAATCGATCATATAAGCATAATATGGCTAATAATATGAGTTAGATTGATAATAGTAAGAGTAATAAGTATAGTAATTGTCTTCCTATCGATCATATCCACATAATATGGCCAATAATATGAGTTAGATTGATAATAATAAGGGTAATAAGTATAGTAATTGTCGTTCTATCGATCATATAAGCATAATATGGCTAATAATATGAGTTAGATTGATAATAATAAGAGTAATATGTATAGTAATTGTCGTTCTTTCGATCATATAGGCATAATATGGCTAATAATATGAGTTAGATTGATAATAATAAGAGTAACAAGTATAGTAATTGTCGTTCTATCGATAATATAAGCATAATATGGCTAATAATATGAGTTAGATTGGTAATAATAAGAGTAATAAGTACAGTAATCTTCGTTCAATCGATCATATAAGCATAATCCGGCTAATAATATGAGTTAGATTGATAATAATAAGAGTAATGAGTATAGTAATTGTCGTCCTATCGATCATATCCACATAATATGGCCAATAATATGAGTTAGATTGATAATAATAAGGGTAATAAGTATAGTAATTGTCGTTCTATCGATCATACAAGCATAATATGGCTAATAATATGAGTTAGATTGATAATAATAAGAGTAATATGTATAGTAATTGTCGTTCTATCGATCATATAAGCATAACATGGCTAATAATATGAGTTAGATTGATAATAATGAGAGTAATGTGTATAGTAATTGTTGTTCTATCGATCATATAAGCATAATATGGCTAATAATATGAGTTAGATTGATAATAACAAGAGTAATAAGTATAGTAATTGTCGTCCTATCGATCACATATGCATAATATGGCTAATAATATGAGTTATATTGATAATAATAAGAGTAGTGAGTATAGTAATTGTCGTTCTATAGATCATATAAGCATAACATGGCTAATAATATAAGTTAGATTGATAATAATAAGAGTGAAATGTATAGTAATTGTCGTTCTATCGATCATATAAGCATAATATGGCTAATATTATGAGTTAGATTGATAATAATAAGAGTAATAAGTATAGTAATTGTCGTTCTATCGATCATATCTGCATAATATGGTTAATAATATGAGTTAGATTGATAATAATAAGGGTAATAAGTATAGTAATTGTCGTTCTATCGATCATACAAGCATAATATGGCTAATAATATGAGTTAGATTGATAATAATAAGAGTAATATGTATAGTAATTGTCGTTCTATCGATCATATAAGCATAACATGGCTAATAATATGAGTTAGATTGATAATAATGAGAGTAATGTGTATAGTAATTGTTGTTCTATCGATCATATAAGCATAATATGGCTAATAATATGAGTTAGATTGATAATAATAAGAGTAATATGTATAGTAATTGTCGTTCTTTCGATCATATAAGCATAATATGGCTAATAATATGAGTTAGATTGATAATAATAAGAGTAACAAGTATAGTAATTGTCGTTCTATCGATAATATAAGCATAATATGGCTAATAATATGAGTTAGATTGATAATAATAAGAGTAACAAGTATAGTAATTGTCGTTCAATCGATCATATAAGCCTAATATGGCTAATAATATGAGTTAGATTGGTAATAATAAGAGTAATAAGTACAGTAATCTTCGTTCAATCGATCATATAAGCATAATCCGCCTAATAATATGAGTTAGATTGATAATAATAAGAGTAATGAGTATAGTAATTGTCGTCCTATCGATCATATCCACATAATATGGCCAATAATATGAGTTAGATTGATAATAATAAGGGTAATAAGTATAGTAATTGTCGTTCTATCGATCATACAAGCATAATATGGCTAATAATATGAGTTAGATTGATAATAATAAGAGTAATATGTATAGTAATTGTCGTTCTATCGATCATATAAGCATAACATGGCTAATAATATGAGTTAGATTGATAATAATGCGAGTAATGTGTATAGTAATTGTTGTTCTATCGATCATATAAGCATAATATGGCTAATAATATGAGTTAGATTGATAATAATAAGAGTAATAAGTATAGTAATTGTCGTCCTATCGATCACATATGCATAATATGGCTAATAATATGAGTTATATTGATAATAATAAGAGTAGTGAGTATAGTAATTGTCGTTCTATGGATCATATAAGCATAACATGGCTAATAATATAAGTTAGATTGATAATAATAAGAGTAAAATGTATAGTAATTGTCGTTCTATCGATCATATAAGCATAATATGGCTAATATTATGAGTCAGATTGATAATAATAAGAGTAATAAGTATAGTAATTGTCGTTCTATCGATCATATCTGCATAATATGGTTAATAATATGAGTTAGATTGATAATAATAAGGGTAATAAGTATAGTAATTGTCGTTCTATCGATCATACAAGCATAATATGGCTAATAATATGAGTTAGATTGATAATAATAAGAGTAATAAGTATAGTAATTGTCGTTCTATCGATCATATCTGCATAATATGGCTAATAATATGGGTTGGATTGATAATAATAAGACTAATAAGTATAGTAATTGTCGTTCTATCGATCATATAAGCATAATATGGCTAATAATATGAGTTAGATTGATAATAGTGAGTGTAATAAGTATAGTAATTGTCGTTCTGTCGATCATATAAGCATAATATGGCTAATAATATGAGTTAGATTGATAATAGTGAGTGTAATAAGTATAGTAATTGTAGTTCTATTGCTCATATAAGCATAATATGGTTAATAATATGAGTTACATTGATAATAATAAGAGTAATAAGTTTAATAATTATCGTTCTACCGATCATACAAGCATAATGTGGCTAATAATATGAGATAGATTGATAATAATAAGAGTAATAAGTAGAATAATTATCGTTCTAACGATCATATAAGCATAATATGGCAAATAATATGTGTTAGATTGATAATAGTGAGTGTAATAAGTATAGTAATTGTCGTTCTGTCGATCATGTAAGCAAAATATGGTTAATAATTTGAGTTAGATTGATAATAATAAGAGTAATAAGTATAGTAATTGTCGTTCTATCGATCATATAAGCATAATATGGCTATTAATATGAGTTAGATTGATAATAATAAGAGTAATATGTATAGTAATTGTCGTTCTATCGATCATATAAGCATAATATGGCTAATAATATGAGTTAGATTGATAATAATAAGAGTAACAAGTATAGTAATTGTCGTTCTATCGATAATATAAGCATAATATGGCTAATAATATGAGTTAGATTGATAATAATAAGAGTAACAAGTATAGTAATTGTCGTTCAATCGATCATATAAGCCTAATATGGCTAATAATATGAGTTAGATTGGTAATAATAAGAGTAATAAGTACAGTAATTGTCGTCCTATCGATCATATAAGCATAATATGGCTAATAATATGAGTTAGATTGATAATAATAAGAGTAATGAGTATAGTAATTGTCGTCCTATCGATCATATAAGCATAATCCGGCTAATAATATGAGTTAGATTGATAATAATAAGAGTAATGAGTATAGTAATTGTCGTCCTATCGATCATATCCACATAATATGGCCAATAATATGAGTTAGATTGATAATAATAAGGGTAATAAGTATAGTAATTGTCGTTCTATCGATCATACAAGCATAATATGGCTAATAATATGAGTTAGATTGATAATAGTGAGTGTAATAAGTATAGCAGTTGTCGTTCTGTCGATCATATAAGCATAATATGGCTAATAATATGAGTTATATTAATAATAATAAGAGTAATAAGTATAATAATTGTCGTTCTATCGATCATATAAGCATAATATGGCTAATAATATGAGTTAGATTGATAATAATAAGAGTAATGAGTACAGTAATTGTCGTTCTATCGATCATATAAGCATAATATGGCTAATATTATGAGTTAGATTGATAATAATAAGAGTAACAAGTATAGAAATTGTCGTTCTATCGATAATATAAGCATAATATGGCTAATAATATGAGTTAGATTGATAATAATAAGAGTAACAAGTATAGTAATTGTCGTTCAATCGATCATATAAGCATAATATGGCTAATAATATGAGTTAGATTGATAATAATAAGAGTAACAAGTATAGTAATTGTCGTTCAATCGATCATATAAGCATAATATGGCTAATAATATGAGTTAGATTGGTAATAATAATAGTAATAGGTGCAGTAATCCTCGTTCAATCGATCATATAAGCATAATATGGCTAATAATATGAGTTAGATTGATAATAATAACAGTAATAAGTATAGTAATTGTCGTTCAATCGATCATATAAGCATAATATGGCTAGTAATATGAGTTAGATTGATAATAATAAGAGTAATACGTATAGTAATTGTCGTTCTATCGATCATATAAGCATAATATGGCTCATAATATGAGTTAGATTGATAATAATAAGAGTAACGAGTATAGTAATTGTCGCTCTATCGATCATATAAGCATAATATGGCTAATAATATGAGTTAGATTGATAATAATAACAGTAATAAGTCTAGTAATTGTCGTTCAATCGATCATATCTGCATTATATGGTTAATAATATGAGTTATATTGAAAATAATAAGAGTAATGGGTATAGTAATTGTCGTCCTATCGATCATATCCACATAACATGGCCAATAATATGAGTTAGATTGATAATAATAAGGGTAATAAGTATAGTAATTGTCGCTCTATCGATCATATAAGCATAATATGGCTAATAATATGAGTTAGATTGATAATAGTAAGAGTAATAAGTATAGTAATTGTCGTTCTATCGATAATATAAGCAAAATATGGCTAATAATATGAGTTAGATTGATAATAGTAAGAGTAATAAGTATAGTAATTGTGGTTCTATCGATCATGTCTGCATAATATGGTTAATAATATGAGTTAGATTGATAATAATAAGAGTAATGAGTATAGTAATTGTCGTCCTATCCATCATATCCACATAATATGGCCAATAATATGAGTTAGATTGATAATAATGAGAGAAACAGGTATAGTAATTGTCGTTCTATCGATAATATAAGCATAATATGGTTAATAATATGAGTTAGATTGATAATAAGAAGAGTAATGAGTATAGTAATTGTCGTCCTATCGATCATATCCATATAATATGGCCAATAATATGAGTTAGATTGATAATAATAAGAGTAATATGTATAGTAATTGTCGTTCTATCGATCATATAAGCATAACATGGCTAATAATATGAGTTAGATTAATAATAATAAGAGTAACAAGTATAGTAATTGTCGTTCTATCGATCATATAAGCATAATATGGTTAATAATATGAGTTAGATTGATAATAGTGAGTGTAATAAGTATAGTAGTTGTCGTTCTGTCGATCATATAAGCATAATATGGCTAATAGTATGAGTTATATTAATAATAATAAGAGTAATAAGTATAGTAATTGTCGTTCTATCGATCATATAAGCATAATATGGCTAATAATATGAGTTAGATTGATAATAATAACAGTAATGAGTATAGTAATTGTCGTTCTATCGATAATATAAGCAAAATATGGCTAATAATATGAGTTAGATTGATAATAATAAGAGCAATGAGTATAGTAATTGTCGTCCTATCGATCATATCCACATAATATGGCCAATAATATGAGTTAGATCGATAATAATAAGGGTAATAAGTATAGTAATTGTCGTTCTATCGATCATATAAGCATAATATGGCTAATAATATGAGTTAGATTGATAATAATAAGAGTAATATGTATAGTAATTGTCGTTCTATCGATCATATAAGCATAATATGGCTAATAATATCAGTTAGATTGATAATAATAAGAGTAACAAGTATAGTAATTGTCGTTCTATCGATAATATAAGCATAATATGGCTAATAATATGAGTTAGATTGATAATAATAAGAGTAACAAGTATAGTAATTGTCGTTCAATCGATCATATAAGCATAATATGGCTAATAATATGAGTTAGATTGATAATAATAAGAGTAACAAGTATAGTAATTGTCGTTCAATCGATCATATAAGCATAATATGGCTAATAATATGAGTTAGATTGGTAATAATAAGAGTAATAAGTACAGTAATCTTCGTTCAATCGATCATATAAGCATAATATGGCTAATAATATGAGTTAGATTGATAATAGTAAGAGTAATAAGTATAGTAATTGTCGTTCTATCGATAATATAAGCAAAATATGGCTAATAATATGAGTTAGATTGATAATAATAAGAGTAATATGTATAGTAATTGTCGTTCTATCGATCATATAAGCATAATATGGCTAATAATATGAGTTAGATTGATAATAATAAGAGTAACAAGTATAGTAATTGTCGTTCTATCGATAATATAAGCATAATATGGCTAATAATATGAGTTAGATTGATAATAATAAGAGTAACAAGTATAGTAATTGTCGTTCAATCGATCATATAAGCCTAATATGGCTAATAATATGAGTTAGATTGGTAATAATAAGAGTAATAAGTACAGTAATCTTCGTTCAATCGATCATATAAGCATAATCCGGCTAATAATATGAGTTAGATTGATAATAATAAGAGTAATGAGTATAGTAATTGTCGTCCTATCGATCATATCCACATAATATGGCCAATAATATGAGTTAGATTGATAATAATAAGGGTAATAAGTATAGTAATTGTCGTTCTATCGATCATACAAGCATAATATGGCTAATAATATGAGTTAGATTGATAATAATAAGAGTAGTGAGTATAGTAATTGTCGTTCTATAGATCATATAAGCATAACATGGCTAATAATATAAGTTAGATTGATAATAATAAGAGTGAAATGTATAGTAATTGTCGTTTTATCGATCATATAAGCATAATATGGCTAATATTATGAGTTAGATTGATAATAATAAGAGTAATAAGTATAGTAATTGTCGTTCTATCGATCATATCTGCATAATATGGTTAATAATATGAGTTAGATTGATAATAATAAGGGTAATAAGTATAGTAATTGTCGTTCTATCGATCATACAAGCATAATATGGCTAATAATATGAGTTAGATTGATAATAATAAGAGTAACAAGTATAGTAATTGTCGTTCAATCGATCATATAAGCATAATATGGCTAATAATATGAGTTAGATTGGTAATAATAAGAGTAATAAGTACAGTAATCTTCGTTCAATCGATCATATAAGCATAATATGGCTAATAATATGAGTTAGATTGATAATAGTAAGAGTAATAAGTATAGTAATTGTCGTTGTATCGATAATATAAGCAAAATATGGCTAATAATATGAGTTAGATTGATAATAATAAGAGTAATATGTATAGTAATTGTCGTTCTATCGATCATATAAGCATAATATGGCTAATAATATGAGTTAGATTGATAATAATAAGAGTAACAAGTATAGTAATTGTCGTTCTATCGATAATATAAGCATAATATGGCTAATAATATGAGTTAGATTGATAATAATAAGAGTAATGAGTATAGTAATTGTCTTCCTATCGATCATATCCACATAATATGGCCAATAATATGAGTTAGATTGATAATAATAAGGGTAATAAGTATAGTAATTGTCGTTCTATCGATCATATAAGCATAATATGGCTAATAATATGAGTTAGATTGATAATAATAAGAGTAATATGTATAGT
Organism: Megachile rotundata; assembly: GCF_050947335.1. Taxonomy (NCBI): domain Eukaryota; kingdom Metazoa; phylum Arthropoda; class Insecta; order Hymenoptera; family Megachilidae; genus Megachile; species Megachile rotundata. The sequence continues at coordinate 112,097 of NW_027473931.1, forward strand.
AATTGTCGTTCTTTCGATCATATAAGCATAATATGGCTAATAATATGAGTTAGATTGATAATAATAAGAGTAACAAGTATAGTAATTGTCGTTCTATCGATAATATAAGCATAATATGGCTAATAATATGAGTTAGATTGATAATAATAAGAGTAACAAGTATAGTAATTGTCGTTCAATCGATCATATAAGCCTAATATGGCTAATAATATGAGTTAGATTGGTAATAATAAGAGTAATAAGTACAGTAATCTTCGTTCAATCGATCATATAAGCATAATCCGGCTAATAATATGAGTTAGATTGATAATAATAAGAGTAATGAGTATAGTAATTGTCGTCCTATCGATCATATCCACATAATATGGCCAATAATATGAGTTAGATTGATAATAATAAGGGTAATAAGTATAGTAATTGTCGTTCTATCGATCATACAAGCATAATATGGCTAATAATATGAGTTAGATTGATAATAATAAGAGTAATATGTATAGTAATTGTCGTTCTATCGATCATATAAGCATAACATGGCTAATAATATGAGTTAGATTGATAATAATGAGAGTAATGTGTATAGTAATTGTTGTTCTATCGATCATATAAGCATAATATGGCTAATAATATGAGTTAGATTGATAATAATAAGAGTAATAAGTATAGTAATTGTCGTCCTATCGATCACATATGCATAATATGGCTAATAATATGAGTTATATTGATAATAATAAGAGTAGTGAGTATAGTAATTGTCGTTCTATAGATCATATAAGCATAACATGGCTAATAATATAAGTTAGATTGATAATAATAAGAGTGAAATGTATAGTAATTGTCGTTCTATCGATCATATAAGCATAATATGGCTAATATTATGAGTTAGATTGATAATAATAAGAGTAATAAGTATAGTAATTGTCGTTCTATCGATCATATCTGCATAATATGGTTAATAATATGAGTTAGATTGATAATAATAAGGGTAATAAGTATAGTAATTGTCGTTCTATCGATCATACAAGCATAATATGGCTAATAATATGAGTTAGATTGATAATAATAAGAGTAACAAGTATAGTAATTGTCGTTCTATCGATAATATAAGCATAATATGGCTAATAATATGAGTTAGATTGATAATAATAAGAGCAATGAGTATAGTAATTGTCGTCCTATCGATCATATCCACATAATATGGCCAATAATATGAGTTAGATCGATAATAATAAGGGTAATAAGTATAGTAATTGTCGTTCTATCGATCATATAAGCATAATATGGCTAATAATATGAGTTAGATTGATAATAATAAGAGTAATATGTATAGTAATTGTCGTTCTATCGATCATATAAGCATAATATGGCTAATAATATGAGTTAGATTGATAATAATAAGAGTAACAAGTATAGTAATTGTCGTTCTATCGATAATATAAGCATAATATGGCTAATAATATGAGTTAGATTGATAATAATAAGAGTAACAAGTATAGTAATTGTCGTTCAATCGATCATATAAGCATAATATGGCTAATAATATGAGTTAGATTGATAATAATAAGAGTAACAAGTATAGTAATTGTCGTTCAATCGATCATATAAGCATAATATGGCTAATAATATGAGTTAGATTGGTAATAATAAGAGTAATAAGTACAGTAATCTTCGTTCAATCGATCATATAAGCATAATATGGCTAATAATATGAGTTAGATTGATAATAGTAAGAGTAATAAGTATAGTAATTGTCGTTCTATCGATAATATAAGCAAAATATGGCTAATAATATGAGTTAGATTGATAATAATAAGAGTAATATGTATAGTAATTGTCGTTCTATCGATCATATAAGCATAATATGGCTAATAATATGAGTTAGATTGATAATAATAAGAGTAACAAGTATAGTAATTGTCGTTCTATCGATAATATAAGCATAATATGGCTAATAATATGAGTTAGATTGATAATAATAAGAGTAATGAGTATAGTAATTGTCTTCCTATCGATCATATCCACATAATATGGCCAATAATATGAGTTAGATTGATAATAATAAGGGTAATAAGTATAGTAATTGTCGTTCTATCGATCATATAAGCATAATATGGCTAATAATATGAGTTAGATTGATAATAATAAGAGTAATATGTATAGTAATTGTCGTTCTTTCGATCATATAAGCATAATATGGCTAATAATATGAGTTAGATTGATAATAATAAGAGTAACAAGTATAGTAATTGTCGTTCTATCGATAATATAAGCATAATATGGCTAATAATATGAGTTAGATTGATAATAATAAGAGTAACAACTATAGTAATTGTCGTTCAATCGATCATATAAGCCTAATATGGCTAATAATATGAGTTAGATTGGTAATAATAAGAGTAATAAGTACAGTAATCTTCGTTCAATCGATCATATAAGCATAATCCGGCTAATAATATGAGTTAGATTGATAATAATAAGAGTAATGAGTATAGTAATTGTCGTCCTATCGATCATATCCACATAATATGGCCAATAATATGAGTTAGATTGATAATAATAAGGGTAATAAGTATAGTAATTGTCGTTCTATCGATCATACAAGCATAATATGGCTAATAATATGAGTTAGATTGATAATAATAAGAGTAATATGTATAGTAATTGTCGTTCTATCGATCATATAAGCATAACATGGCTAATAATATGAGTTAGATTGATAATAATGAGAGTAATGTGTATAGTAATTGTTGTTCTATCGATCATATAAGCATAATATGGCTAATAATATGAGTTAGATTGATAATAATAAGAGTAATAAGTATAGTAATTGTCGTCCTATCGATCACATATGCATAATATGGCTAATAATATGAGTTATATTGATAATAATAAGAGTAGTGAGTATAGTAATTGTCGTTCTATAGATCATATAAGCATAACATGGCTAATAATATAAGTTAGATTGATAATAATAAGAGTGAAATGTATAGTAATTGTCGTTCTATCGATCATATAAGCATAATATGGCTAATATTATGAGTTAGATTGATAATAATAAGAGTAATAAGTATAGTAATTGTCGTTCTATCGATCATATCTGCATAATATGGTTAATAATATGAGTTAGATTGATAATAATAAGGGTAATAAGTATAGTAATTGTCGTTCTATCGATCATACAAGCATAATATGGCTAATAATATGAGTTAGATTGATAATAATAAGAGTAACAAGTATAGTAATTGTCGTTCTATCGATAATATAAGCATAATATGGCTAATAATATGAGTTAGATTGATAATAATAAGAGCAATGAGTATAGTAATTGTCGTCCTATCGATCATATCCACATAATATGGCCAATAATATGAGTTAGATCGATAATAATAAGGGTAATAAGTATAGTAATTGTCGTTCTATCGATCATATAAGCATAATATGGCTAATAATATGAGTTAGATTGATAATAATAAGAGTAATATGTATAGTAATTGTCGTTCTATCGATCATATAAGCATAATATGGCTAATAATATGAGTTAGATTGATAATAATAAGAGTAACAAGTATAGTAATTGTCGTTCTACCGATAATATAAGCATAATATGGCTAATAATATGAGTTAGATTGATAATAATAAGAGTAACAAGTATAGTAATTGTCGTTCAATCGATCATATAAGCATAATATGGCTAATAATATGAGTTAGATTGATAATAATAAGAGTAACAAGTATAGTAATTGTCGTTCAATCGATCATATAAGCATAATATGGCTAATAATATGAGTTAGATTGGTAATAATAAGAGTAATAAGTACAGTAATCTTCGTTCAATCGATCATATAAGCATAATATGGCTAATAATATGAGTTAGATTGATAATAATAAGAGTAATAAGTATAGTAATTGTCGTCCTATCGATCACATATGCATAATATGGCTAATAATATGAGTTATATTGATAATAATAAGAGTAGTGAGTATAGTAATTGTCGTTCTATAGATCATATAAGCATAACATGGCTAATAATATAAGTTAGATTGATAATAATAAGAGTGAAATGTATAGTAATTGTCGTTCTATCGATCATATAAGCATAATATGGCTAATATTATGAGTTAGATTGATAATAATAAGAGTAATAAGTATAGTAATTGTCGTTCTATCGATCATATCTGCATAATATGGTTAATAATATGAGTTAGATTGATAATAATAAGGGTAATAAGTATAGTAATTGTCGTTCTATCGATCATACAAGCATAATATGGCTAATAATATGAGTTAGATTGATAATAATAAGAGTAATATGTATAGTAATTGTCGTTCTATCGATCATATAAGCATAACATGGCTAATAATATGAGTTAGATTGATAATAATGAGAGTAATGTGTATAGTAATTGTTGTTCTATCGATCATATAAGCATAATATGGCTAATAATATGAGTTAGATTGATAATAATAAGAGTAATATGTATAGTAATTGTCGTTCTTTCGATCATATAAGCATAATATGGCTAATAATATGAGTTAGATTGATAATAATAAGAGTAACAAGTATAGTAATTGTCGTTCTATCGATAATATAAGCATAATATGGCTAATAATATGAGTTAGATTGATAATAATAAGAGTAACAAGTATAGTAATTGTCGTTCAATCGATCATATAAGCCTAATATGGCTAATAATATGAGTTAGATTGGTAATAATAAGAGTAATAAGTACAGTAATCTTCGTTCAATCGATCATATAAGCATAATCCGGCTAATAATATGAGTTAGATTGATAATAATAAGAGTAATGAGTATAGTAATTGTCGTCCTATCGATCATATCCACATAATATGGCCAATAATATGAGTTAGATTGATAATAATAAGGGTAATAAGTATAGTAATTGTCGTTCTATCGATCATACAAGCATAATATGGCTAATAATATGAGTTAGATTGATAATAATAAGAGTAATATGTATAGTAATTGTCGTTCTATCGATCATATAAGCATAACATGGCTAATAATATGAGTTAGATTGATAATAATGCGAGTAATGTGTATAGTAATTGTTGTTCTATCGATCATATAAGCATAATATGGCTAATAATATGAGTTAGATTGATAATAATAAGAGTAATAAGTATAGTAATTGTCGTCCTATCGATCACATATGCATAATATGGCTAATAATATGAGTTATATTGATAATAATAAGAGTAGTGAGTATAGTAATTGTCGTTCTATGGATCATATAAGCATAACATGGCTAATAATATAAGTTAGATTGATAATAATAAGAGTAAAATGTATAGTAATTGTCGTTCTATCGATCATATAAGCATAATATGGCTAATATTATGAGTTAGATTGATAATAATAAGAGTAATAAGTATAGTAATTGTCGTTCTATCGATCATATCTGCATAATATGGTTAATAATATGAGTTAGATTGATAATAATAAGGGTAATAAGTATAGTAATTGTCGTTCTATCGATCATACAAGCATAATATGGCTAATAATATGAGTTAGATTGATAATAATAAGAGTAATAAGTATAGTAATTGTCGTTCTATCGATCATATCTGCATAATATGGTTAATAATATGAGTTAGATTGATAACAGTGAGTGTAATAAGTATAGTAATTGTCGTTCTGTCGATCATATAAGCATAATATGGCTAATAATATGAGTTATATTGATAATAATAAGAGTAATAAGTATAGTAATTGTCGTTCCACCGATCATATAAGCATAATATGGCTAATAATATGAGTTAGATTGGTAATAATAAGAGTAAAAAGTATAGTAATTGTCGCTCTATCGATCATATAAGCATAATATGGCTAATAATATGGGTTGGATTGATAATAATAAGACTAATAAGTATAGTAATTGTCGTTCTATCGATCATCTAAGCATAATATGGCTAATAATATGAGTTAGATTGATAATAGTGAGTGTAATAAGTATAGTAATTGTCGTTCTGTCGATCATATAAGCATAATATGGCTAATAATATGAGTAAGATTGATAATAGTGAGTGTAATAAGTATAGTAATTGTAGTTCTATTGCTCATATAAGCATAATATGGTTAATAATATGAGTTACATTGATAATAATAAGAGTAATAAGTATAATAATTATCGTTCTACCGATCATACAAGCATAATGTGGCTAATAATATGAGATAGATTGATAATAATAAGAGTAATAAGTAGAATAATTATCGTTCTAACGATCATATAAGCATAATATGGCAAATAATATGTGTTAGATTGATAATAGTGAGTGTAATAAGTATAGTAATTGTCGTTCTGTCGATCATATAAGCATAATATGGCTAATAATATGAGTTAGATTTATAATAGTGAGTGTAATAAGTATAGTAATTGTAGTTCTATTGCTCATATAAGCATAATATGGCTAATAATATGAGATAGATTGATAATAGTAAGAGTAATAAGTATAGTAATTGTCATTCTATCGATCATATCTGCACAATATGGTTAATAATATGAGTTAGATTGATAATAGTAAGAGTAATGAGTATAGTAATTGTCGTCCTATCGATCAA